>NC_056728.1:600782246-600934480 GCF_019279795.1 Protopterus annectens | reverse complement strand
TGATTCCTCTTCAGACCAGGGATATTCTTTACCCCCCTATAAGGATTCTGATGCTGAAGAATCCATTCCTTCAGCCTCTCCTCCTGAGGATTACTCTTTTGGGGAAACTTTACATACCATACTTTGCATTTCCATTGGGAGGGCCAGGATTACTCAGAATCCAAAAAAAGGCTCAGAGACTTTCTTTTGCTGCCTCAGCACAGGCCCCTTGCTATTCCGCCAGTGTTGGACATTGTGGATTATGTGTTTTCTGAATCTAGTTTAAAATCTGATTCTTTTCCCCCAGCTCCAGTCAAACCAGACAGATACTACAGATTCCCTGACTCTCACAAATTTCTTTATAAAAACCCTGTTGCAGACCCAGAAACTATTTCCCAGGGTCCCAAAGGGGTTAAGGCTTCCAAGGCTAAGAATCCAGTTCCCTCTTATAGGGGCTCTAGAGTATTAGACAGATGGGGAAAGAAAGTTTACACCTCTGCAACTTTAGCAGTGAGAGCTCTGAATTGCCAGTTTCACATGCTTAAGTATCAACAATATCTACTGTCTCAATTAAAACAGAAAATGAGTATAAATGCAGAACAACCTGACTATAAGGAAATGCCGGATTTATTACATGCAGCTGAACAAGAGAGAAAGCATACTTTGCAATGTAGTTTTGATTCATTAGAAGCTTCTTGTAGAGCAGCAGTTACAGGATCTGTGATTCGAAAGCATGCTTGGTTAAAAGAACAAAGTTTACCAGATCATGTTAAGGCAAAATTACTGGATGCTCCTTTGCAGCAAGATAATTTATTTGGTATTAAGGCAGAAGAGGTATTAAAGAAAATGGAGGATAAGGTAAAATCTATGCAAACAGTAAAGGATTTTTTACAGGTACAGCCACCACGATTTAGCAGAAATTGGCCTACTAAGAATTGGCCCTTTCCAGTGTCAGGCCACAAAGAGGCAAATACAGACGCCCAAGAGGCAGATCTCAGCCACAAGGTTCTTACAGACCACAACAGTGGGGTGCTTCAAACCCAAAACCGGGTGAGGATAAGTCACAACCTTACAGGGAAAGTCACAATCTTACAGGAAACTGTCTCAATGACTTCCCCCTTCCAATGCCAAACTCTTACCTTTTGGCAGCTCCCTTAGGGGGGAAACTATCACTTTTTTCTCAAAACTGGCAAGCAATCACCCAAGACAAAAGGATGCTGAATATTGTGTCGCAAGGTTACAGGTTCCACTTTCACACTTTTCCAAGGCTAAAAGGAATGCCAGACCTGCCACAAAATCAATGGGCAGAGGCACAAAAACAAATTACAGCTCTCATGGACATGAGAGCTATTCAAAAAGTACCACAGCAGGAAAAAGGACAAGGATTTTACTCCAAGACTCTTCCTGGTACCCAGAAAGGACAGAGCCTGGAGACCCATTCTGGACCTTTCCACTCTAAATACTTACCTGGATGTTCCGAAATTCAAAATGCTGACACTACAACAGCTCCATCCCATGTTGGGCAAGAAAGCTTGGCTTGTTACTTTGGACCTCAAAGAGTCATACCTGCATGTCCCTATCAGACAAAATTGCAGAAGATACCTCAGATTCATAGCTGGTTCAATACACTACCAATTCTCTGCACTGCCCTTTGGCTTATCTACTGCGCCCAAGGTCTTTACCAAGTGCCTGGCACCAGTAATTGCATTTTGCAGGCAAAAAGGAATTCAAATATATCCATATTTGGACGACTGCCTGATTCGAGCAGAGAGCAAGGAAATTCTTTTACAACATCTGGAGTTCGTAAAAAGATTAAGTTGCCTAGGGTACACAGTAAACGAAAAGAAATCAAAACTAGTGCCCTCACAAGTGATAATATTCCTGGGTGCCAGCTTAAATACAACAGCCCAGATGGCTTATCTCACGCCAGACAAACAAGGACAACTGACTCAGTACTTTCAATTGATGGCAGCAAAGTCCCAACTCCCTGCAAGAAAAATTCTGCAGGCCTTGGGATTCATGGCATCCTGCATTCTACTAATTCCATATGCAAGACTGCATATGAGGAAATTACAATGGTACCTAAAAAGTGTTTGGTCTCAACATTCTCACAGCTTAGAGACCGTAATACCTCTAATTCCCTGCTTAGAACAGGAGTTTCGATGGTGGG
Organism: Protopterus annectens; assembly: GCF_019279795.1. Taxonomy (NCBI): domain Eukaryota; kingdom Metazoa; phylum Chordata; order Ceratodontiformes; family Protopteridae; genus Protopterus; species Protopterus annectens. The sequence continues at coordinate 600,932,331 of NC_056728.1, read as the reverse complement.
CACAGGCATGTCACCTCAACAAGGGTCAGCCTTTCACTATTCCCACAGCCAGAGACTCTTCCCACAGCCAGGCAGACTATAACAGACGCCTCGGATTACGCCTGGGGAGCACACATGGCAGGAAAATGTATTCAGGGCAAATGGACCACAGAACAAATGCCTCTTCACATCAATCAAAAAGAGATGTTGGCGTACAAAATGCCCTAACAGCTTTCAAGGACCTTCTGCATCCAGGACAATTATTAAGGACAGACAACACCACAAGCAAGGGTCACTCATTCTTGCCCCCCTATGCAGGCAAGCCATGACCTTGTGGAACACTGCTATAACTTATCAAGTTCATTTGCAAGCACAATTCCTGCCAGGAAAGATAAATACTCTGGCAGACGACCTAAGCAGAAACATCATGGATCCTCATGAGTGGAAATTAAATCCACAAGTTTTCAGCATGATAATGCAAAAATGGGGGTGCCTGGACATAGATCTATTTGCCTCCCCACTGACTTGCCAACTACAAAAATTCTGCACAAGGACTTATCACACAGAAGCATGGAAAGTGGATGCTCTTTTGTTCAGCTGGAAAAACCTAAGCGTTTATGCCTTCCCACCACTGCCTCTCCTTTCAAAGGTACTCCTAAAAGCCAGACAAGACAAACCACAGATGATTCTGATTGCTCCAGACTGGCCACGCCAGCACTGGTACCCAATCTTAAAGAACTTGGCTCAAGGTCCACCTTGGATTTTGCCTCAAATTCCACACCTTCTGACTCAGCAAAACAATCGGATACTGCACAGTCAGCTCAAAACTTTAAACCTGGCTGCATGGAAGATTCAATAGCCAAACAGACAATTTCTCTCTCTAAAGCAGTTATGGATGTCATTTTGGAGGCCAGGAGGCCTAGCACCAGGAAATCTTATTCAGAAAAGTGGAAGAGATTCTGTGCCTGTAACCAGTCTCAAAACCTTGATCCTCTGGTCCCTAACATTCCTCAGATACTACAATACTTGACTGAGATGCTGGACAAAGGACTATCCTTCTCATCCATTAAGATTCACGCTTCTGCCATCTCGGCTCATTACAACACAGATCCTCCTGTTTTTTCTCACCCTTTGCTAAAGCAGTACCTCAGAGGGGCTAAAAACATAAGACTGCCCCGGAGAGCACAAGCACCAACTTGGGACCTCAATTTCGTTTTGGAAAAGCTCACTTTGCCTCCTTTTGAACCAGCCAATTCAGCGGAGTTGAAATATATATCATGGAAAACTGCTCTGCTTCTGGCAATAACCTCAGCACGAAGAGTCTCCGTACTGCAGGCACTAATGACAGTGGAGCCTTTCATCATTTTCCACCAAGACAGGGTTTCCTTAAGAACAAACCCTTTATTTATGCCAAAGGTGGTGTCCAGTGTGACTGTTAACCAAACCATTCACTTGCCAACCTTTTATCCAAATCCCCAGAATAAAGGGGAAAGACTTCTACATTCCTTGGACATACACAGGCAATTACGCTTCTACTTGGACAAAACAAAAGCTTTCAGAAAAACTGAACAATTGTTTGTATCATATGCTGCAGGATCACAGGGAAAGGCTATTTCGAAGCAGACCATTTCAAAGTGGATAGGACACTGTATCCAGTTCTGCTACACACAGCATGGGGAAACCTGTACCATCTAACATTAGACCACATTCCACCAGGGCAACTGCTACTTCTACGGCCTACCTTGGAGGAGTACCTACCAAAGATATCTTGGAAGCTGCAACTTGGAGTTCAGTGCACACCTTTACCAAGCATTACCATTTACCTCTATTCTAGATCCAGAGCTGGCTTTGCCACTGCAGTGCTGCAGGGCCTCATAGCTACACCAAATCCTCTATAGAGCCAGCCACCCAAACTCAGCTTTGGGATTCTACCAAAGTGTAATGACTGCAGCAGTGAAACACGATGAACATAGTACAGTTTTGTACCTACCATAAATGTAGATGTTAGAGTGTCTTCACTGCTGCAGTCCATGTTACCCATCCGCCAGCCCCTCTTTCTTATCTGGGACTAACCTATACTACCTTTGTGGTGTATTTGCTGGTTAATGAAGGTTTTATTTTTTTCCTTTTTTGTATGTTTTATTAGCAATATGTATTGCCTACCATTTTGGGGGGCACCTGACATCTGGGGCAAGAAAAACTGAAGAAAATGGCGTCGGCTGCATGTTATATACCCCTGGTGCACTGACGTCAGGGAAGAGGCGACAGCAACCACTGCCGGACCAAGACTTTGGAACTCAGGCTGACTGCGGGCCCGCCCGACGGCAGGATAACCCAAGTGTAGTGACTGCAGCAGTGAAGACACTCGAACATTTACATTTATGGTAGGTACAAAACTGTACTTCGTGTTTCACTGTTGCAGTCATTACCTTCGGATAATCTGCTGACAGGTTGCCCTCAGTCAGCCTGAATAACAAAGTCTTGGGTCCTGCGTCGGTTTCTGTCTCCTCTTCCATGATGTCAGATCGTCAGGGGTATAAAACATGCAGCCGACACCATTTTATCCAGTTTTTCTTGCCGCGCAGTACCCAAAGCAGAAGCAGTTCGCAAGTATCGGTCGTTCGACTCCTGAAATTTTCGCATTCGAGTTTCAGAACTGAAGTCTTCAAACTAAAGCTAAGTACCCCGTTGGGGAAACTTTTTCTTGCTCCTTACCAATGTCAGTAAAAGGTAATCGCATTTCTTGTGGAAAGCAAATACCTCATAAGGATTTTCATTTGTACTGTATTCCTTGCCTAGGCCCAGATCACAATGTGCCTTGCTGTCAGTTTTGTGCTAGATTTAACCAACGCACTATTAAGCATCGGTATATTTTTGCTTCTAAACATTTTAGTTCAAGATTTAATTATCCAGAAATATCGTTGGTTAGCAATCAGACTACCGGAGTTCACAAAAAAACGCAAAGAAACAGACAGAGACAGACCGTCGAGGTCCAAAACCAATGACTAAGCTTGTCCTAAGCCAGTCGCCGGTTCACCGGTACTCAGTGAGACGCTTTCGCAGCCCCTGATACCCACTACTTTTGAGTCACAGGCCTCTATCCAGACCAATTCGGAGTCCGGTATGCCACGAGATTCTCAGAGTATTGAACCCGCAGACGTCTCTCCTTTGGATGGGTCTGGAGCCGCTGAGCAGGCACCGGCTTCTGAGGGTGTTTTCAGGCCTTTTTATATTAAACCGATGCCAGCCTATATCTAAAAAACGACGCATGAGCCATGTGCTCAGGCCTCTATGCCTAAAAAACAGATCATCAAAATGACAGAGGATTTAATTACCTTGATCAGGGGTTCCCACCCCCACCCCCTGATAAGAAGCCTAGGCAAGGCACTGATTGTGACTCTTCAGATCAGGTTTCCATTTCTTCTAATTCCTCTTCTGATCAGGAATTTTCTATTTCACCCTATGAGGATTCTGATGCAGAGGAATCCATCCCATCTGCATCTCTTCCTGAGGATTACTCTTTTGGAGAGACTTTGCATACTTTAAGGGAACATTTTCACTGGGAGAGTCAGGACTTCTCTGAATCAAAAAAGAGGCTTAGGGATTTCCTTCTTCCTCAGCATAGGCCTTTGGCAATTAGACATTGTTGATGATGTGTTCTCAGAATCAAGCATGGCTCCTGATTCCCTGCCTCCGGCTCCTAGTAAGCCAGACAGATATTACAAGGTTCCTGACTCTCACAAATTTCTATTCAAAAATCCTGCTGCTGATCCTGAGACTATTTCTCAGGGTCCCAATGGTGTAAAGGCCTCTACAGCCAAAAATCCTACCCCCTCTGACAGAGATTCCAGGGCGCTGGATAGATGGGGAAAGAAGGTTTATACGTCTGCAACCTTGGCAATCCGGGCCTTAAACTGCCAGTTTCATATGCTTAAATATCAACAGCATGTTATGGGCTTACTGAAACAGAAAATGATGTTGATTTCCGATTTTGTGGAAAATAGAGTGACAGGAATTATTGCATTCAGTAGAACCATTTGGAAAACATACTTTGCAGTATGGTTTTGATTCCTTGGAGGCCTCTTGTAGGGCCGTCGTTACTGGATCTGTGATTTGAAGGCATGCCTGGCTCAAGGAGCAAAATCTGCCTGATCATGTTAAAGCTAAATTGTTGGATGCCCCTTTGCAGCATGATACTCTGGTAATAAGGCAGAAGAGGTTTTAAAGAAAATAGAAGACAAAGCTAAATGGATGCAAACTATAAAAGATTTCTTGCAAGTGCAGCCACCAAGGTTCAGTAGACACTGGCCTACAAAAAATTGGTCCTTTCTTGTGCCTAACAGAGCCACTCAAGGCAAATCCAGACAGTTAAAAGGCTCCAGATGCCAATCACAGGGTTCTTACAAGTCAAAACAATGGGGTGCCTCCACCTCCAAAACTGGAGGAAACAAAGCACAACCCTACAGTAAGCAGTCTCAATGACTTTTCTCTACCATCACCAAGCACTTGCCTTTTGGCAGCCCCCTTGGGGAGGAAACTAGCACTTCATGCTCAAAATTGGCAGTTAATTACCCAGGACAAGAGGGTATTAAACGTAGTACCCAGGGGTACAGATTTCATTTCCATACTTTGCCAATTCCAAACGGATGGCCGGATCTGCCACAAAACCAGTGGGCAGAGGCACTGAAACAAGTCATGTCCCTCATGGATATGGGGGCTATTCAACTGGTACCAGAAAAGGAAAAAAGACAAGGTTTTTATTCAAGATTTTTCCTGGTACCCTGAAATTCATGGTGTCCAATACTGGACTTATTGATTTTGAACATGTTCCTGGACATTCCAAAATTCAAAATGCTGACTTTAGAACAGCTACTGCCTATGCTAGGCAGGAATGCTTGGTTAGTAACTCTAGACTTAAAAGAGGCATACCTGCATATCCCAATAAGGGAATCATGCAGAAGATACCTCCGCTTCAAAGCAGGTTTTTTGCATTATCAATTCTCTGCACTGCAATTTGGCTGATCTACTGTGCCCAGGGTCTTTACAAAGTGCCTGGCACCAGTAATTGCATTCTGTAGACAAAGAAGCATTCCAATTTATCCTTATCTGGACGACTGTCTCATTCAAGCAGAGGTCAAAGACACTCTTCTTCAACATCTGGCGTTTGTAAAAAGGCTTCTAGCATGCTTAGGGTACACCATAAACGAAAAGAAATCACAACTGGCACCCTCTCAGATAATTACATTCCTGGGTGCAAGCTTGAATACATCTGCCTAGATGGCTTACCTAACGCCAGACAGACAAAGGCAACTGACAACATACTTCAAACAAATGGCAACAAAAGCCCAGATGTTCTTCGTGTTTCACTGTTGCAGTCATAACTGTAGGGTGATCCTGCCGGCAGGCAGCCCGAGGTCGGCCAGAATCACAAAGTCTGGGTCCGGCGTCGGCTGTACAAGCTAGTACCCTGACGTCAGTACACTCTGGTACATAGCCCTCAGCCGACGCTATCTTCCCCAGTCTTTCTTGCCCTGCAGTGGAAAGCAGCTCGCAAGTCGTTGGTTGGCGATTTTCGATCTACGTTTTTGATTGCTGTCGGTCCGAAGTTCTTGCTTCTCTTCTCAAAGCTAAGTACCCCGTTGGGGAATCTTTTTCTTGTTCCTCCGATGTCAGAAAAAGTTAATAATTGTATAGCGTGTGGAAAACAGATACCTCATAAAGATTTCCACTCTTACTGTCTACCTTGCTTAGGCCCTGACCACGGCTTCTTGTTGTCGGTTCTGTGCCAGGTTCAATTCTCGCACTATTAAGCGTCGGTACGACTGGGCTTTAAATTACTTTGGCAGACGCTTCAATTATAGAATGTCGTCGGATTCTACCGGAATTCAAAAGAAGCACAAAGACAAGGACAGGCCTCCGAGGTCCAAACAGGATTCGTCACAGCTGGAGCCAGCGTCCGGTTCGGCTGTCGTCAGTGAGGCGCTTTTGCAGCCCCTGTCATCCGCCACTTCTGAACCGATGGCCGATACGGACTCCCATGGGGAGCCATCAAGGCCTATTTTATCTGCTGCAGGACCTTCGGACGTCGCTCCCTCAGATGGGTCCGGAACCGCTGTGCAGGTACCGGCTTCTGAGGGGGTATTCAGGCCTACTCACATCACCATTTCAAAGACAAAGGCAAAGTCCAAGACTCCAGTTAAACCTAAAGATGTCCTTCAAGGATGCATCTGCAGTCCTAACATATGGGTTGTCCTGCCTCAGGCAGCCCTTCGGTCGGCCGGATTCCAAAGTCTGGGTCTGGCCTCGGCTGATGTCGCACTTCACCCGACGTCACTGCTGCTGGGGTATAAAGGCATCAGCCGACGCCATTTTCCTCAGTCTTTCTTGCCGCGTGGTGCCCGAAGCAGAAGCTGTTCGCAAGTGCCGGTCGGTCAGATCCAGAGATTTCTACTACCGAAGACTTCTAAAAAGCTAAGTACCCCGTTGGGGACTCTTTCTTGCCTCAGCCGATGTCAGAAAAAGTAAATAATTGTTTAACTTGTGGGAAACAAATACCTCATAAGGATTTCCACTCTTACTGCCTTCCTTGCTTAGGCCCAGACCACGACGTATCAGCTTGTCTAGCCTGTGCTTCCTTCAACCGATGGACACTTAAACGTCGGTCGGAGTTTGCAGAGGAGTTTTTTGGTCCCGCTTTTGCTTACAAAATGCCGTCGGAGACTCCGACTCCACAATTAGCTAAAAAGCGCAAGGAAAAGGACCGACACTCGCGGCCCGCGGTTTCGGCTGAAACCACGGTTAGGCCAACCGCTAGTGTCTCGGTTTCGGCCGAAACCGAGTCCTCGGTTCTTCCTTCGGCCGAAAGCATGCCTCCGATAGCAGAGGCCTCACAAAGCATGGCTGAATCTGCTACTGAATTTACTGCTACAGAAGCAGGCACCCAGGAATTGTCAGACACTATTCCTTTAGACATATCTACCCCTGCACGTGGGGCTGCTAGACCCCCTGCTTCTATGTCTATCAAGGCTTTTACCAGGGCTAAAGCAGCAAAATCTTCTAAGGCCTTACCTGCTAAAACTCCCTCACATAGGCCTACCTCTAGTTCCCAAATACTCAGCCTGGCTGAGGATCTCATTTCTTTGATCAGGGGATCCCAACCTCACCCAGACAGGGCCTCTCAGCCCCCTCCAGATAAGAGGCCTAGGACTGAACCCTCGGAACCTGTCTCTTCAGACTATTCCTCGGATGACACAGACATTTCAGACCCTCAGGAAGGCCCATATTCTCCTTATGAGGATTCTGATGCAGAAGATTCCATTCCTTCTGCTTCTCCTCCTGAAGAATTTTCTTTTGGGGAACCTTACATGCTATGAGGGAACACTTCCAATGGCAGGGCCAGGATTTTTCAGATTCAAGGAAAAGGCGAAGGACTTTTTTACACTTACCACAGCATAGGCCTTTAGCCATTCCTCCAGTACTAACAGTCGTTGATGATGCATATAATGATGCCTGTACTGCCCCTGATTCTCTTCCTCCGGCCCCTGCCAAGCCGGACAGATATTACAGGGTCCCGGACACACACTACCATTTGTATAAGGCTCCTGTTGCAGACCCTAAAACCATTTCACAGGGCCCAAAAGGTCTGGCAGCTGCTTCTGCCAAAAACCCTCTTCCCTCTGAAAGGGAATCTAGAGCATTAGAGAGATGGGGTAAAAAGGTTTATACTTCTGCTACTCTTTCGGCTAGGGCCTTAAACTGTCAATTTCACATGATTCAGTACCAGGAATTTTTGTTAGACCAGCTAAATAAAAAACTGTCCTCTCCTGAACCTATAGACCGCAAGTCCCTTCAGGATTTGGTACATAATTCTCAGCAGGTCAGTAACCATTTCTTAAAATGTGGCTATGATGCACTGGAGGCTTCCTTTAGATCAGCTATGACTGGAACAGTGATTCTTAGACATGCCTGGTTAAAAGAACAATCCTTACCAGACCATGTTAAGTCAAAACTACTAGATGCTCCCATGGAGAAACAAAGTTTGTTTGGCTCCCCTGCACAGGAGGTTCTAAAGAAGGTGGAAGAAAAAGCAAAATCTGTCCAAACAGTCAAGGATTTCTTACAGGTTCAACCTCCGAGGTTTAGCAGAAATTGGCCATCGAAGAATTGGTCCTTTCAGACAGCTCCAGAGCACAGAGAGGCAGAAATAGACGCCCAAGAGGCAGAGGTCAATCCAGGGGTGCCTACAGGGGACGTCAGTGGCAACCTACCAACCAGAGAAGTACTGCCACAGATTCAACTACAACCACTTCCACAGGACAGACACAATGACTTGGCTCTGGTTCCGCCTACCAGGGAACAACTGGAAGCTCCCTTGGGCGGAAAGCTAGCCTTATTTTCCGACAATTGGCATTACATTACAGGAGACAAATGGACTTTACAAACAGTAGACAAGGGCTACAGGTTTCACTTCCACACTCTGCCAAAAAAGAGGGGAATGCCAAACCTACCACCAAGCCAAAAAACAGACGCTCTAAGACAAATCAACAACTTACTAAGGATGAGAGCTATGGAAAAGGTGCCACCTATGGAACAAGGCCAAGGATTTTACTCCAGGCTTTTCCTTGTACCAAGAAAAGAAAATCAATGGAGACCTATTCTCGACTTGTCCGCACTGAACACGTACCTCATTGTTCCAAAATTCAAAATGCTGACCCCCCAGCAGCTTCTTCCCATGCTGGGCAAGGAGTCTTGGCTGGTGACTCTAGATCTCAAGGAGGCATACCTGCACGTCCCTATACGACCAGATTGCAGAAGATACCATAGATTTCTTGCAGGATCAGAGCATTATCAATTCTCAGCATTGCCCTTTGGCTTATCTACTGCGCCCAGAGTATTCACGAAATGCCTGGCATCAGTAATTGCTCATTGCAGGCTTCAGGGAATTCAAATTTACCCATACCTGGACGACTGCCTAATACAAGCGGACAACAAGACAAAATTAATACAAGATTTGGCCTATGTCATTCAACTGTTGCAAGCCTTGGGATACACAGTCAACATACAAAAGTCAAGACTAGTACCATCCCAGAGGATAACATTCTTGGGTGCAGAACTGGACACATCAATTCAGATGGCTCTTCTCACAGAAGAAAAACAAAAGCAACTACCAGTCTACTTCATGACATTAACAAAACAAACTCAGCTTACTTCAAGGAAAGTCCTGCAAGCCCTGGGTTACATGGCATCCTGCATAATATTGATTCCGCATGCCAGGTTGCATATGAGAAAGTTACAATGGTACCTAAGGAATGTATGATCTCAACACAAGCACAGTCTAGAAGCCCAGATTCCAATAATTCCATGCCTGAAGCAAGAATTCCTGTGGTGGGCTCAGGCCTGTCAGTTGAACAAAGGATTGCCTTTCCACAAACCTCTTCCAAGCCAGACAATCACCACGGACGCCTCAGACCTATGCTGGGGGGCACACATGGTGGACAAATGTATACAAGGCCTATGGACCCAAGACCAGCTGAATCTACACATAAATCTAAAGGAGATGCTGGCAGTGAAACATGCGATCCAGGCATTCAGACCACTCCTTCAACAGGGTCATCTGCTGATAAGGACGGACAATACCACAGTCATGTGGTACATCAACAAACAGGGAGGTACACACACATATCCTCTATGCCGGATGGCAATGGACCTGTGGAATGTGGCCTTGAATATCAACATTCAACTTCAGGCCAGATTTGTACCAGGAAAAGAAAATTCTCTAGCAGACACCTTAAGCAGAACTACCACGGATGCTCACGAATGGATGCTGCATCCAGATATATTCAAAGCCATAACAAAGAAATGGGGACTACCAGAAATAGACCTGTTCGCCTCCCCACACAACCACCAATTGAAGAAATTCTGCACAAGAGCATACCACCCACTTGCTTGGAGGGTGGACTCCCTTTCCTTCAGCTGGAAAAACCTGACAGCATATGCATTTCCACCTCTTCCTTTGATGTACCAAGTCCTACTGAAGATCAGAGAGGATCAGCCAAGGGTAATCCTGATAGCTCCAGACTGGCCGAGGCAGCATTGGTACCCGCTACTGAGAAGCATGTCTCGGACACACGCATGGCATCTACCTCTATGTCCTTTACTGCTAACACAGAACAACTACAAGATCCTACATCCAAACTTGAAAACACTGCAGCTAGCTGCTTGGAATATTACATAAAACAAAATAACCCAGATTTATCTCAGAGGGTAAAAGACATTGTCCTGGAGGCATGCAGACCCTCCACAAGGAAAACTTATTCAGCCAAGTGGAAAAGATACCTCATTTGGAGTGCAGCAAAGGGAGAAAATGTCTCATTGGCAAACATAGCACACATCCTGGAATACTTATCAGAACTGTTCCACAATGGCCTGTCTTACTCCTCCATTAAGATTCATGCATCAGCAATTTCAGCAGAATACAACATGGATCCTCCTGTCTTTTCTCATCCTCTACTCAGGCAGTTCTTGAGAGGAATCAAAAATGTAAAACCTCCAAGGAAACCACCTTTACCTACATGGGATCTCAACTTTGTGCTGGAAAAGTTAACACTTCCCCCTTTTGAACCAGCAGCAACAGCAGAACTACAGTTCTTGTCTTGGAAAACTGCTTTCCTGCTAGCAATCACTTCAGCAAGAAGGGTATCTGAGTTACAGGCATTAATGGCAGTACAACCTTTCCTTATCTTTCATCAGGATAGAGTCTCTGAGAACTAACCCTACCTTTATGCCAAAAGTGGTCTCCAGAGTTGCATTGAACCAAGCGATTCATTTACCTACATTCTTCCCCAACCCACAGAACAGGGGGGAAAGACTGCTACATACCTTGGATGTGCACAGACAATTACGCTACTATCTGGACAGAACTAAGACCAGCAGAAAAACTGACCAGCTTCTGGTAGCATTTGCAACAGGAATGCAAGGAAAAGCAATTTCAAAACGGACAATCTCAAAATGGATAGGAAATTGTATTCGATTTTGTTACTCTTTTCATGGGAAAGACAACTCCTGAAAATATCAGACCTCATTCCAGAAGAGCTACAGCCACCACTACAGCTTTCCTACGAGGAGTGGCTACCAAAGACATTTTAGAGGCTGCTACTTGGAGCTCCGTGCATACATTTGCCAAGCATTATAATCTTCCCTTATACTCTAGATCCCGAGCAGGTTTTGCAACTGCTGTTTTGCAAGGGATCTTAACTACACCATCTTTATCTTAGTGCCTCCTCCCCCAGTTTGGCTATGGTATTCTACCCATATGTTAGGACTGCAGATGCATCCTTGAAGGACATAGTACAGTTTTGTACCTACCATAAATGTAGATGTCCGATAGGTATGCATCTGCAGTCAGGATTACCCACCCTCCTTCCCCTCTGTGGTATTCCTAGGGTATTTACACCTATTTTAGCTAGCTGGGGGAATCTATTATGGTGTATTTGTTTGTATATGTGTATATATATATATATATATATATATATATATATATATATATATATATATATATTTTGTTTGCTCTCTGCTGTTTAGAATTATTTGCATTTATCCAAATTTAGCCTTCCTAGAGGGCACCTGGCATCTGGGGCAAGAAACACTGAGGAAAATGGCGTCGGCTGATGCCTTTATACCCCAGCAGCAGTGACGTCGGATGAAGTGCGACATCAGCCGAGGCCAGACCCAGACTTTGGAATCCGGCCGACCGAAGGGCTGCCTGAGGCAGGACAACCCATATGTTAGGACTGCAGATGCATACCTATCGGACATCTACATTTATGGTAGGTACAAAACTGTACTTTTCTGCTCCAGCTACTTCTGAAGCTACTCCCAAGACACAGAAGCAATTGCTAAGGATGGCTGAAGATTTGCTTACAATGATTAGGGGTTCTCACCCCCCTCCAGAGAAAAGGCCTCGACAGGATGTTCCTTTGGATTCCTCTGACCAGGCTTCTGTATCTTCTGTTTCTTCCTCTGATCAGGAATATTCCTTTCCTCCTTATGAGGATTCGGATGCAGAGGATTCCCTGCCCTCTGCTTCTCCGCCTGAGGATTTCTCTTTTGGGGAGACCTTACGGGAACATTTTCATTGGGAAGGTCAGGATTATTCTGCTTCTAAGAAGAGGCTTAGGGAATTCCTTCTTCTTCCTCAACACAGGCCTTTAGCTATTCCTCCTGATGTCCTTCAAGGATGCATCTGCAGTCCTAACATATGGGTTGTCCTGCCTCAGGCAGCCCTTCGGTCATCCGGATTCCAAAGTCTGGGTCTGGCCTCGGCTGATGTCGCACTTCACCCGACGTCATAGCTGCTGTGAATTGGGTATAAAGGCATCAGCCGACGCCATTTTCCTCAGTCTTTCTTGCCGCGCGTTGCCCGAAGCAGAAGCTGTTCGCAAGTGCCGGTCGGTCAGATCCAGAGATTTCTACTACCGAAGACTTCTAAAAAGCTAAGTACCCCGTTGGGGACTCTTTCTTGCCTCAGCCGATGTCAGAAAAAGTAAATAATTGTTTAACTTGTGGGAAACAAATACCTCATAAGGATTTCCACTCTTACTGCCTTCCTTGCTTAGGCCCAGACCACGACGTATCAGCTTGTCTAGCCTGTGCTTCCTTCAACCGACGGACACTTAGACGTCGGTCAGAGTTTGCAGAGGAGTTTTTTGGTCCCGCTTTTGCTTACAAAATGCCGTCGGAGATTCCGACTTCACAATTAGCTAAAAAGCGTAAGGAAAAGGATCGACACTCGCGGTCCGCGGTTTCGGCCGAAACCACGCCTAAGCCAACCGCGAGTGTCTCTGTTTCGGCCGAAACAAAGTCCTCGGTTCTTCCTTCGGCCGAAAGCTTGCCTCCGATAGCCGAGGCCTCACACAGCATGGCTGAATCTGCTACTGAACTTACCCCTGCTGTAGCAGGCACCCAGGATTTATCTGATACTATTCCTTTAGACACTTCCACTCCTGCACGTGGAGCTGCTAGGCCCCCTGCATCTGTGTCTATCAAGGCTTTTCTAGGGCTAATGCAGCTAAAGCTTCTAAGACCTTGCCTGCTAAAACCCCCTCACACAGGCCTACCTCCAATTCCCAAATACTCAGCTTGGCTGAGGATCTCATTTCTTTGATCAGGGGATCCCAACCTCACCCAGACAGGGCCTCTCAACCCCCTCCAGAGAAGAGGCCTAGAGCACAGCCCCCGGATCCTGTTTCTACAGACTATTCCTCGGATGATTCAGAAAACTCAGGTCCTCCAGAAGGCCCATATTCTCCTTATGAGGATTCTGATGCAGAAGACTCCATCCCTTCTGCCTCTCCCCCTGAGGAATTTTCTTTTGTTGAAACCTTACATGCTATGAGAGAGCATTTCCAATGGCAGGGCCAGGATTTTTCAGATTCAAGGAAAAGGCTAAGGACCTTTTTACATTTACCACAGCATAGGCCTTTAGCCATTCCTCCAGTACTTGCAGTTGTTGATGATGCTTATAATGATGCCTGTACTGCCCCTGACTCTCTTCCTCCGGCCCCTGCCAAGCCCGACAGATATTACAGGGTCCCAGACACACACTTTCACTTGTATAAGGCTCCTATTGCAGATCCTGAAACCATTTCACAGGGCCCCAAAGCTGTAGCAGCTGCCTCTGCCAAGAATCCCATCCCCTCTGAAAGAGAATCTAGAGCATTAGAGAGATGGGGTAAAAAAGTTTATACTTCTGCTACTCTTTCGGCTAGGGCCTTAAACTGTCAATTCCACATGATTCAGTATCAGGAATTTTTGTTAGACCAGTTAAATAAAAAACTGTCCTCCCCTGAACCTATAGACCGTAAGTCCCTTCAGGATTTGGTACATAACACTCAGCAGGTCAGTAATCATTCCTTAAAATGCGGCTATGATGCACTGGAGACTTCCTTTAGATCAGCTATGACTGGAACAGTGATTAGAAGGCATGCCTGGTTAAAAGAGCAATCCTTACCACACCATGTAAAGTCGAAGCTTCTAGATGCTCCCATGGAGAAACACAGTTTGTTTGGCTCCCCTGCACAGCAAGTGCTAAAGAAGGTGGAAGAAAAAGCAAAATCTGTCCAAACAGTCAAGGATTTCTTACAGGTTCAGCCTCCAAGGTTTAGTAGAAATTGGCCTTCAAAGAATTGGTCCTTTCCAGACACCTCCAGAGCACAGAGAGGCAGAAATAGGCGCCCAAGAGGCAGAGGTCAATCCAGAGGTGCCTACAGGGGACGTCAGTGGCAGCCTAACAACCAGAGAAGTACAGCCACAGATTCAGCTACGACCACTTCCACAGGACAGACACAATGACTTGACTTTGATACCGCCTACCAGGGAACAACTGCAAGCACCCTTAGGTGGAAAGCTTGCCTTATTTTCCGTAAACTGGCATTACATTACAGGAGACAAATGGATTTTACAGACAATAGACAAAGGCTACAGGTTTCACTTCCACACTCTACCAAAGAAGAGAGGAATGCCAAACCTACCACCAAACCAAAAAACAAACGCTCTAGCACAAATAAACCACCTACTAAGGATGAGAGCTATAGAAAAGGTACCGCCTATGGAACAAGGACAAGGATTTTACTCCAGACTTTTCCTGGTACCAAGGAAAGAAAACCAATGGAGACCTATTCTCGACCTGTCCGCTCTGAACACATATCTCATTGTTCCAAAATTCAAAATGCTGACCCTACAGCAACTTCTTCCCATGCTGGGCAAGGAGTCTTGGCTGGTGACTCTAGATCTCAAGGAGGCATACCTGCACGTCCCTATACGACCAGATTGCAGAAGATACCTCAGATTTCTTGCAGGATCAGAGCATTATCAATTCTCAGCATTGCCCTTTGGCTTATCTACTGCGCCCAGAGTATTCACGAAATGCCTGGCATCAGTAATTGCTCATTGCAGGCTTCAAGGAATTCAAATTTATCCATACCTGGACGACTGCCTGATACAAGCGGACAACAAGACCAAATTAACAAAAGATTTGGAAAAGGTTATACAACTACTGCAAGCCCTGGGATACACAGTCAGCATGAAAAAGTCAAGGCTGGTACCATCCCAAAGGATAACATTCTTGGGTGCAGAACTGGACACATCAAATCAAATGGCATTTCTCACAGCAGAAAAGCAAAAGCAACTACCACTCTTCATTAACAATGCAGAACCAGCTTACAGCAAGGAAAGTCCTGCAAGCCCTGGGATACATGGCATCCTGCATAATATTGATTCCACATGCCAGGCTACATATGAGGAAGTTGCAATGGTACCTAAGGAATGTATGGTCTCAACACAAGCACAGTCTAGAAACCCAGATTCCAATAATTCCATGCCTGAAACAAGAATTCCTGTGGTGGGCTCAGGCCTGTCAGTTGAACAGAGGTCTGCCCTTCCACAAACCTCACCCAAGCCAGACTATCACCACGGATGCCTCAGACCTAGGCTGGGGGGCACACATGGTGGACAAGTGTATACAAGGCCTATGGACACAAGACCAGCTGAACCTACATATAAATCAAAAGGAGATGCTGGCAGTGAAACAGGCACCTCAGACATTCAGACCTTTTCTTCAACAAGGTCATTTGCTGATAAGGACGGACAGCACCACAGTCATGTGGTATATCAACAAACAGGGAGGCACGCACTCATATCCTCTATGCCGGATGGCAATGGACCTGTGGAATGTGGCCCTGAACCACAACATTCAACTCCAGGCCAAATTTGTGCCAGGAAAAGAAAACTCACTAGCAGACACCTTAAGCAGAACTACCACGGATGCCCATGAGTGGATGCTGCATCCAGACATCTTCAAAACCATTACAAGGAAATGGGGACTACCAGAAATAGACCTGTTCGCATCCCCACACAACCACCAATTGAGGAAATTCTGCACAAGGACATACCACCCACTTGCTTGGAAGGTGGACTCCCTATCCTTCAGTTGGGAAAACCTGACAGCATATGCATTCCCACCTCTTCCTTTGATGCACAAAGTGCTACTGAAGATCAAAGATCATCACCCAAGGATCATCCTGATAGCTCCAGACTGGCCAAGGCAGCATTGGTACCCGCTACTGAGGAGTATGTCTCGGACACACGCATGGCCTCTACCCCTAGTTCCTTTACTGCTAACACAGAACAACTACAAGATCCTACATCCAAACTTGAAAACTCTGCAGCTAGCTGCTTGGAATATTACATAAAGCAAAATAACCCAGACTTATCTCTGAGGGTTAAAGACATTATCCTGGAGGCTCGCAGACCCTCCACTAGGAAGACTTATTCAGCCAAATGGAAAAGATACCTCATTTGGAGTGCAGCAAAAGGAGAAAATGTATCATTAGCAAATATAGCTAACATCCTGGAATACTTAGCAGAACTTTTCTACAATGGCCTGTCTTACTCCTCCATTAAGATTCATGCATCAGCAATTTCAGCAGAATACAACATGGATCCTCCAGTCTTCTCACATCCTCTACTCAGGCAGTTTCTGTGAGGAATTAAAAATGTAAAGCCTCCAAGGAAGCCCCCTTTGCCTACATGGGACCTTACTTTTGTGCTGGAAAAGTTAACACTTCCCCCTTTCGAGCCAGCAGCAACAGCAGAATTACAGTTCTTATCTTGGAAAACTGCTTTCCTGCTTGCAATCACTTCAGCAAGAAGGGTTTCTGAATTACAGGCATTAATGGCAGTACAGCCCTTCCTTATCTTCCATCAGGATAGAGTGTCCTTGAGAACTAATCCTACTTTTATGCAAAAAGTGGTCTCCAGGGTATCATTGAACCAAGCAATCCACCTGCCAACATTCTTCCCCAACCCACAGAACAGGGGGGAAAGACTACTACATACATTGGATGTGCACAGGCAATTGCGTTACTATCTGGACAGAACTAAGACCAACAGAAAGACTGACCAGCTTCTGGTAGCGTATGCAACAGGAATGGAAGGAAAAGCAATTTCAAAACAGACAATATCAAAATGGATAGGAAATTGCATTTAGATTTTGTTACTCTTTTCATGGAAAGACAACTCCAGAAAACATCAGACCTCACTCCACAAGGGCAACAGCCACTACTACAGCTTTCCTACGAGGAGTGGCTACCAAAGACATTTTAGAAGCTGCTACTTGGAGCTCCGTGCATACATTTGCCAAGCATTATAATCTACCTTTATACTCCAGATCCCGAGCAGTTTTGCAACTGCTGTTTTGCAAGGGATCTTAACTACACCATAATCATCTTAGTGTCTCCACCCCCAGTTTGGCTATGGTATTCTACCCATATGTTAGGACTGCAGATGCATCCTTGAAGGACATATTACAGTTTTGTACCTACCATAAATGTAGATGTCCGAGAGGTATGCATCTGCAGTCAGGATTACCCACCCTCCTTCCCCTCTGTGGTACTCCTAGGGTATTTGCCCTTCTTATAGCTAGCTGGGGGAATCTATTATGGTGTATTTGTTTGTATATATGTATTTACATGCGTATTTTGTTTGCTGTCTACTGTTTGGAACCATTTGCATTTATCCAAATTTAGCCTTCCTAGAGGGCACCTGGCATCTGGGGCAAGAAACACTGAGGAAAATGGCGTCGGCTGATGCCTTTATACCCAATTCACAGCAGCTATGATGTCGGGTGAAGTGCGACA
This sequence comes from Protopterus annectens, assembly GCF_019279795.1. Classification (NCBI taxonomy): domain Eukaryota; kingdom Metazoa; phylum Chordata; order Ceratodontiformes; family Protopteridae; genus Protopterus; species Protopterus annectens. The sequence continues at coordinate 600,914,659 of NC_056728.1, read as the reverse complement.
TCAGCCGAGGCCAGACCCAGACTTTGGAATCCGGCCGACCGAAGGGCTGCCTGAGGCAGGACAACCCATATGTTAGGACTGCAGATGCATACCTCTCGGACATCTACATTTATGGTAGGTACAAAACTGTACTTTCTTGATATTGTGGATGATGCCTTTTCTGAGGCTAATTTGAATCCTGATTCCATGCCCCCTGCTCCTTCTAAGCCTGATAGATTTTACAGGGTCCCTGATTCTCATTTATTCTTATTCAAGAACCCTTCTGCGGATCCTGAAACTATTTCTCAGGGTTCTAAGGCTGCTAAGGTTGCTTCTTCCAAAAATCCCATTCCCTCCGAGAAGGATTCTCGTGCTTTAGACAGGTGGTGTAAAAAGGTATATACTTCTGCTACCCTTGCTATTAGGGCTTTAAATTGCCAGTTTCATATGTTTAAGTATCAGCAATTTCTTTTGTCTGTTTTGAAGCAAAAGCTTGCTACCTTTCCAGCATGTGCAGAGGATAAGGAATTGCAGGATGTATTGCATGCAACTGAACAAGTGAACAAGCATAGTTTGCATTGTGGTTTTGATGCTTTGGAAGCTTCTTGCAGGGCCGCAGCCTCTGGTACTGTTATTAGGGGACATGCCTGGCTTCGTGAACAAAGTTTGCCGGAACAGGTTAAGGCTAAACTTTTAGATGCCCCTGTTCAGCATGATGTTTTATTTGGATCCTAGGCTGAAGAGGTTATTAAAAAGATGGAAGAAAAGGCAAAATCTATGCAGACTGTGAAAGATTTCTTACAAGTTCAGCCTCCTAGATTTTCCAGGAATTGGCCCTCCAAAATTGGTCCTTTCCCATGTCTGACAGGCCTCACAGGGGAAGATATAGGCGCTCCAGCGGTCGTGGTCAAGCTCAGGCCTCTTACAGATCCAGACAATGGACTGCTTCTTCACCTAGAAGGGGAGAAGACAGATCCCAATCTCAAAGGAAGCAGACTCAATGACTCTCTCGGTTGGGCTTCAGGACCCCTTACCTGGATGCCCTCTGGAAAGCTTTCTCTTTTACAGAAATTGGACTCATATTACCCAGGACAAATGGGTATTGGACGTGATTTTAAGAGGCTACAAGTTCCATTTTCATACTCTGCCAAGGGTTATCGGTTGGCCAGATCTGCCAAAACATCAATGGGCAGAGGCCTTAAATCAAGTGGATGCTCTACTGGCCATGAGAGCCATAGAGCCTGTTCCTTTCTCAGAAATGGGAAAAGGCTTTTACTCAAGACTATTTCTGGTTCCAATAAAACAAAACTCATGGAGACCTATTCTGGACCTTTCAGTGTTAAACACCTTTTTGGAAATTCCAAGATTCAAAATGCTTACTCTACAACAACTGCTTCCAGTACTCTCCCAGGACGCTTGGATGGTGACATTGGATTTAAAGGAGGCCTACTTACACATTCCCATCAGGCAGGAACGCAGGAAATTCCTCAGATTCAAAGCAGGCTCGAGGCACTTTCAATTCTCTGTACTGCCCTTTGGTTTATCTACTGCGCCCAGGGTTTTCACCAAGTGCCTGGCCCCAGTAGTGGCTTATTGCAGACTTCGGGGATTCAGATTTACCCCTATTTGGACGACTGCCTTATCCAGGCAGACAGCAAGGACCTTTTACTTCAACATCTGGATTTTGTTCAACGTCTCTTCCTCCTCCTGGGATTTTCAGTGAACATAAAAAAGTCACAATTGATTCCTTCTCAACAAATGATATTTTTGGGAGCCCTCCTAAATACAACCTTACAAAGGGCCTTCCTTACTCCAGAAAAACAAATACAGCTGGCTTCAATTTTCAAAACCTTGGCAACCTTAACTCAGCTTATTGCAAGGAAATTCCTGCAGGCACTGGGCTATATGGCTTCATGCATTCTGTTAATTCCAAATGCAAGGCTTCATATGAGAAAGCTTCAATGGTACCTGAAAAGTGTATGGTCACAGCATTACCAAGATCTGGACACTTTGATTCCTCTGATCCCCTGCCTCCAGAAGGAGTTCCTTTGGTGGTCCAGGGTGTGCGCTTTAAACAAAGGGAAGCCTTTTCGTCTACCTCAACCTTCTCAAATCATAACCACGGACGCCTCGGATTATGCTTGGGGAGCACATTTTCTAAACAATTGCCAGCAGGGGACCTGGACAAAGAATCACCTGCACTGGCACATCAATCTGAAGGAAATGTTGGCAGTTCAAAATGCTCTTCTAGCCTTCAAGACCCTTTTGCAACCTGGACCTCTTCTAATTCGTACAGACAACACCACAGTCATGTGGTACATAAGCAGGGGGGCTCTCATTCATACCCCCTTTGCAGACTAGCTATGACTTTATGGGACATAGCTCTAAGTCTGAATCTGCATCTTCAGGCTCAATTCATTCCAGGAAAGCAGAATCTCTTAGCAGACAGCCTAAGCAGAAACATTTTGGATCCTCACGAATGGATGCTAGACACCAACTTATTCAACAGGATAACTGCAGTTTGGGGGTGTCCCCAGATAGATCTGTTTGCATCCCATCTCAATCATCAGCTGCCTCTCTTTTGCACCAGGTCCTTCCACAAAACAGCTTGGAAAGTGGATGCCCTGTCATTCAGTTGGAGGAACCTTTCGGGATATGCCTTCCCTCCTCTTCCTCTTCTTCCCCGGATATTACTGAAGATAAAACAGGACAAGCCCAAGTTCATCATCTTGATTGCTCCAAATTGGCCTCGACAGTTTTGGTATCCGACCTTACAACATCTGTGTTTGGAACCTCCTTGGATCCTTCCTCTGTACCCTTCTCTTCTGTTCCAGCATCAGGGTCAGATGCTGCACCCTCATCTCAAGACCCTTTGCCTGGCAGCTTGGCTCTTCAAGGAAATTTGATTTCTTCTAAGCTCCCCAAACATGTTTTGGATGTTCTTCTTGAAGCCAGACGGCCTAGCACTAGGAAATCCTATGCCTCTAAATGGAAAAGGTTTTGTATTTGGATGCAGGACCGTGGCTCTAATCCTCTTGTGCCTGATCTCTCGTCTATTTTGCTTTACCTTTCAGACCTTTTGTCTAAAGGCCTTTCCTTTTCTTCCATTAAGACTCATGCTTCTGCTATATCTCCTCATTTTAATACTGACCCTCCTGTTTTTTCTCATCCATTGGTGAGACCATTCTTGAGTGGAGCTAAGAATTTGAGGCCTCCCAGGACCCCTCCTGTCCCTGCCTGGGATCTTAACTATGTTTTGGAAAAACTCACTTTGCCTCCTTTTGAGCCTGCTGCGGCTTCTGATATAAAATTTTTATCCTGGAAGACAGTTCTTTTGTTAGCATTGACTTCTGCCAGAAGGGTTTCAGAGTTGCAAGCTCTTATGGCTGTGGAGCCATACCTAATTTTCCATCTTGACAGAGTATCCTTGAGGACCAATCCTACTTTCATGCCTAAGGTGATTTCAAAAGTTGCTTTAAGTCAGACAATTCACCTTCCTACCTTCTTTCCTAATCCTCAAAATAAAGGGGAAAGGATTTTGCATTCATTGGACGTACACAGACAGTTACAATTTTACTTGGACAAGACTAAAGAGTTCAGAAAATCTAACCAATTGTTTGTTTCTTTTGCCTCCAGTTCTCTTGGAAAGGCTATTTCCAAACAAACTATTTCCAACTGGATTGCTTATGGAATAAGATTTTGTTACACTCATCATGGGAAACAAGTTTCCAGGTACTGTAAGAAGTCATTCTACTAGAGCAGCTGCCACTTCTACTGTTTTTCTCAGAGGAGTCCCTACCAAGGATATCTTGGAAGCTGCCACTTGGAGTTCTGTGCATACCTTTTCCAAGCACTACAATCTCCCTTTGTATTCTAAGACCAGGGCAGGTTTTGCCTCTGCTGTTTTGCAGGGCCTTCTTGCTGCCCCTTCTTCTATCTAGCCTCCTCCATTTCTTCACTGCTTTGGGATTCCACATAGTACAGTTGTGTACACCTACCATAAATGTAGATGTTCGAGTGTCTTCACTGTTGCAGTCGGTGTTTCCCTCCCTCCTATCCCCTCTTGTTTCACTTTATGGTGTGTTTGTGTTTCCTTGTGGGACTAATTTTTTGTTTATTGGGGATTTCTGACATCTGGGGCAAGAAAGGCTGGAGAAGATGGCGTCGGCTGAGGGCTATGTACCAGAGCGCACTGACGTCAGGGTACTAGCTTGTACAGCCGACGCCGGACCCAGACTTTGTGATTCTGGCCGACCTCGGGCTGCCTGCCGGCAGGATCACCCTACAGTTATGACTGCAACAGTGAAGACACTCGAACATCTACATTTATGGTAGGTGTACACAACTGTACTTTATCTGCAAGACAAATTCTGCAGGCTTTGGGGTTCATGGCATCCTGCATTCTACTAATTCCATATGCGAGACTGCATAAGTTTATGGAGTCAACATTGTCACAGTCTGGAAACAATGATTCCTCTCATTCCCTGCCTACAACAGGAGTTTCTTTGGTGGGCAGAGACATGTCACCAAAACAAGGGACTGTCATTCACTCTACCCCCTGCCACCCAAACTCTAACTACAGACTCATCAGGCTATGCTTGGGGGGCCCACCTGGCAGGGAGATGCATTCAGGAGAAATGGAGCCCAAACCAAATGCATCTGCATATCAAACAGAAAGAGATGCTAGCTGTTCAGAATGCTCTGACAGCCTTCAAGGACTTACTTCATCCAGGACAACTACTGACAGACAACACCACAGTTATGTGGTACATAAGCAGGAGGGTACACATTCCTACCCCCTTTGCAGACTAGCCATGGCCTTGTGGAACAGAGCCTTGACTTACCAGATACATCTTCAAGCTCAATTCCTGCCAGGAAAACAAAATACTCTGGCAGACGACCTAAGCAGAAATCTTATGGACCCGCACGAATGGAAACTGGATCCACAAATCTTCAGCATGGTAACACAGAAATGGGGGAGCCCAGACATAGATCTATTTGCCTCTCCCCAAAATTATCAGTTGGACAAATTCTGCACAAGAACTCATCACAAAAAAGCATGGAAAGTGGATGCCCTATCAGTCTATGCCTTCACCCCTCTGCCTCTACTCTCCAAGGTCTTACTAAAAGTCAGACAGGAAAAAACAAAAATGGTCGTAGTTGCTCTGGACTGGCCTCACCAGCACTGGTACCCACTTCTAAGGATTATGCCTCAACTCCCTCCATGGTACTTGCCTCAGATACCTCCTCTACTGTCTCAGCAGAACAATCAAATTCTGCACACTCAGCTCCAAACCCTGAATCTTGCAGCATGGCTGATCATTTAATTATTCAAACAATGACTCTCAGTAAATCTGTGATGGATGTCAATTTTGGAAGCCAGAAGGCCTGGTACTAGAAAATCTTATGCTGATAAATGGAAGAGATTCTGTGCTTGGAACCAAGCACAAAGAACAGATACAGCAAAGCCCAATATTTCTCAGATTTTACAATATTTCACTGAGATGCTTGACAAGGGTCAATCTTTTTCTTCAATAAAAATTCATGCCTCTGCCATCTCGGCTCATTACAACACTGAACCTCCCCTCTTTTCTCATCCTCTGCTTAAACAGTATCTTAGAGGGGCCAAAAATTTAAGGCCTCCCAGAAGATCACCAACTCCGACATGGGACCTCACTTTTGTGCTGGTAAAACTCACCCTACCTCATTTTGAACTAGCAGCTATTGCGGTTATAAAATTTCTATCTTGGAAAGCAACTTTTCTCTTGGCAGTCATTTCAGCAAGAAGGGTTTCAGAACTACAGACTCATGGCAGTGGAACCGTTTATTATATTTTACCCGGACAGGGTGTGTTAAGACCAATCCATCTTTTATGCCTAAGGTGGTATCCAGTGTGGCTCTTAACCAGACCATTCACCTGCCAACATTTTACCCAAATCCGCAGAACAAGGGGGAGCAGATTCTGCATTCATTGGACGTACACAGACAACTAAGATTCTACTTAAACAGGACCAAATCTTTAAGAAAGTCTGAGCAACTACTGGTAGCATTTGCTGCAGGGTCAGAGGGGAAAGCTATATCAAAGCAGACTATTTCAAAGTGGGTAAGCCACTGCATTTGTTTCTTCTACTTGCACCATGGTAGACCTGTGCCCAAGAGGATCAGATCACATTCCACCAGGGCTGCCTCTACTTCAGCAGCTTTTCTCAGAGGGGTTCCAACCAAAGACATTCTAGAAGCTGCTACTTGGAGCTCTGTTCATACCTTCACAAAACATTATCATTTGCCTCTCTTCTCCAAATCCAGGGCATGCTTTGCCACTGCAGTTCGGTTGGGCCTTATAGCCGCTCCTAATGCTGTTTAGTGCCATCCTCCCATCCATAGCTTTGGGATTCTACTCAAATGTAATGACTGCAACAGTGAAACACGAAGAACATAGTGCAGTTGTGTACACTTACCATAAATGTAGATGTTCAAGTGTATTCACTGTTGCAGTCCAGGTTACCCACCTGCCATCCCCCTTTATATACCTTTTCTTTCCTTCACTATGCACTAAAGCCTTTGTGGTGTATTTGCTTTTAGATGAAGGTAAAGTTTATGTTGCTAAAAGTGCATTTATATACATTTCTGTTTATTTATATATCTATCTATATCTATATATATCTATCTATATCTATCTATATATATATATATATATATATATATATATATATATATATATATATATATATCTATATATATATATATCTATATATATATATATATATATATCTATATATATATATATCTATATATATATATATATAATATATATATATGCTCCCCATTCAGACCAACTGAGGGCAACCTGCCAGCAGATTACCGAATGTAATGACTGCAACAGTGAATACACTCAAACATCTACATTTATGGCAAGTGTACACAACTTTACGTCTGATATTAATCCTCGTTCATTCCTTACGCATCGCGTCAAGCTGCTTCTCTTGAGCTAAGTATAGATATTTGTTGTCAGACTAGTCTAATATAACCTTTTCTGTCAGAATGTATTTCTCCCTTACCATCGTTGGTAATCCCTTCCTTTTCTTCATTACCTTCGGGTATTCTTTTGTACCATTGCTGGTACCCTTTCTTCTATCTCCTTTTCTATCATGGCAGATAAAAAAGGTAGTCCTGGATTTAAAAGGTGTTCTGATTGTGGACACATTACCTACATCAGATGTATACTGTTTGTGTGTTTATTGCTTGGATGTGTCTCACTTATCTGTTGACCTACCCTGTGGTATTTGTAAACATTTTTCCAATAGAACTTTGATTGAAAGGTAAAATAAGTTGTTGCTGAAGGGACTTCTCAAATCTCCCTTTTCAGAGGCTATTTTTGGGTCGGAGGCTTCAACCCCTCCTAGAGCCCATAGGAAAATTTTGGATGATCCTACTAAGGTAAAGTCTTTGCCTTCATCCCCAGCTGGGGACTCCTGCCAACCAAGACCTAAGAAGGCTAAAGTTTCTGCTTCGGGGCTCACTCTAATGGCCCCAGTGCTTTTGGTGCCTAGACCTTCAGCGCCATCAGTGATCTCGGCTCTGCTTACTGTAGCCTTTACTATATCGGTACTGAGGGTCGCCTCTGTTCAGACTACTGCGACTATTACATCGGCACTGTCTATTCAGTTGGCACAGACCTTGACCACATTGGCTCCGACATCTTGCTCGGAACAGACACCTCTGTTATTGGCACCAATTTTCAGTTCCAGCTTCGGTACCGGCAACCACTTCGGCACCGATCCTTTTGTCAGTGCAGACCATGACCTCGGCAGCAATGATTTTCTCTGTGCTGACACCCGTAGTCCAGTCTGTCTCTGCACCGTTGTTCTCAGTGCGGACTGCTGAGGTGGGCACCGAGCTTGTCTCTTCTGTGGACAGACCTGTTTCTCCCACAATCTCCGTGAGGTCCACTAGAAGCCTTTCTGAACATATGTGTTTCGTCTTGTGGATCAAGTGCTTCTGGCCAGAGGTATCCCACCCCCCCGGACCTATCCTTCCTTGGGAGGTGATCACCCATCGCCAAAGACCCCGTCTTATTCTCCTCCTTCATTGCCTTTGAAGTCCATTGATATAGCACAGTCTTCCCCCTCTACGGTTCCCTTTATGGATCTCACTAAGGAACTGCAGCTGCCTTCGTGGCAGGAGAGTTTTGCTACGACCCAGGATGACAGTTGTGACACGTGTAATTTATTGTTTCACAGCCATCCGGGGACTCCGGCTCGGCAGGCTGAGCCACTTAGGGGAGGGGTGACCCCTGTCCTGGGCACTCACCCCTCTTCAGGTGGACCAGCCTTCCAACTGATGGAAAAGGCTCTGGCTTCTGCTGGCGATACTGTGCGGTCTATCTCCCCGCCCCCTCTGGACTGCTGTGTTCACAAGTTGCACCTAGCTAACACTGGGCGCAAGGACCTCAGGACATATTCCCACAGGAAACCCCCTTTCTGTTGTTTTCCCCAGCTTCTCCCTCTGAGGAAGTTCACCAGAAAAGTTTGTGCAAGAGGAAGCACATGGACTCCACAGAGGAGTCCCTCACTGAAGACAGACTTTGAGGAGTGGGAAGGATCCCCTCGTCACCCTCTGAAGTATCCTTTGGTGATATCCTTGAAATCCTTAAACAGAGAGGTGACTGGCAGCCCTCTAATCCGACCTCTGAGGAGTCTGTGTTCCTCCAGGCTTTTCGCTCCCTGCCCCCCACCTCCCGGGTTACTCCACCTGCCGATGAACTTGTCCGGCTCATCATGCATTGTGATAAGATTTTGTCCCCTCCTTCTACGGATCTTCATTGGTCTAAAGGTCTCCCTGTGAATGCTCTGGTGGTGGCAGCCACGACCATAAAGGATCTGGTGGAAGAAGAAAGCCAGACTGTCCACCCACCAAACAATGAGTTCCGGGCCCTGGACAGGATAGGGAAGCGCACCTTTGCATCAGCGACCTTTGCTATCAGGTCCCTGAATTATATTGCGCACTTTACCAGGCTTCAAAGGGATTTAATTTCCGAGCTCTCTGAAACCTTGGCTGGTGCCATATCTGATGAGGTCCATGACAAAGTGGCCTCTCAGCTAGCCACCATTGAGTCAGTATCTAACTCCTCCATGCGACTGATATCTCATGCATCAGAAGGAGCAGCTAGAGCGGCGGGTTCAGCTGTGGTCTTGAGACGACAAGTCTGGATTGCTTGTGCAATTTCGCGGAACCCTTTAAGGCTTCCTTTCGTAATGCTCCCATTGAGGCCTCTTCGTTGTTTGTACCCAAAGTTAAAAGCACACTGGCCAGATGTGAACAGGAAGGTAAGATTCTTTCTGCCGTAGGTGTCAGTTGTTCTTCCCCTCAATGCGCTTTCTCCCGAAACCAAAAGTGGGAAGATATGGTTCAAGGCGTCTCAGGGTCCTTTCCGTGACACACAGGCCGAGTTCTCCCCTAGAGGCAGAGGGGGAAACTCACTGGGAAGACACCCCTTTCGGGGCAGAGGGGGTCCGCGTAACCAGGGTTCCAGGGACTCTTTCCCTGCCCAATCCTATCAGCGCTCCTGAAGAGCAACTCAACTCCTTTCCTCTGGAGGTGGTTGGAGGTAGTTTCTCCTTGTACCCTTCTGCCTGGCTAACCATCACTACCGATTCTTGGGTACAAAGGATTATAACCAGAGGATGCATCTGCAGTCCTAACAAATGGGTTGTCCTGCCTCAGGCAGCCCTTCGGTCGGCCCGATTCCAAAGTCTGGGTCTGGCCTCGGCTGATGTCGCACTTCACCCGACGTCATAGCTGCTTGGGTATAAAGGCATCAGCCGACGCCATTTTCCTCGGTCTTTCTTGCCGCGCGGTGCCCGAAGCAGAAGCTGTTCGCAAGTGCCGGTCGGTCATATCCAGAGATTTCAGCTTACCGAAGACTTCTAAAAAGCTAAGTACCCCGCTGGGGACTCTTTCTTGCCTCAGCCGATGTCAGACAAAGTAAATAATTGTTTAACTTGTGGGAAACAAATACCTCATAAGGATTTCCACTCTTACTGCCTTCCTTGCTTAGGCCCAGACCACGACGTATCAGCTTGTTTAGCCTGTGCCTCCTTCAACCGACGGACTCTTAGACGTCAGTCGGAGTTCGCTGAAGAGTTTTTTGGCTCCACTTTTGCATATAATATGCCGTCGGAGACTCCGACTTCACATTTAGCTAAAAAACGCAAAGAAAAGGACCGACACTCGCGGCCTGCGGTTTCAGCTGAAACCACGGTCAGGCCTACCGCGTGTGTCTCGGTTTCGACTGAAACAGGGACCTCTGTTCTTCCTTCGGCCGAAAGCATGCCTCCGGTAACTGAGGCCACACAGGCCATGGCTGAGTCGGCTTCAGAAATTCCTTCTGAAGTAGCAGGCACACAAGAATTGTCTGACACTATTCCGTTGGACATCTCTACTCCTGCACGTGGGGCAGCTAGACCCCCTGCTTCTATGTCTATCAAGGCTTTCTCCAGGGCTAAAGCAGCCAAACTTTCCAAGGCCTTGCCTTCAAAAGCCCCCCCTCACAGGCCTACCTCCAGTTCACAGATCCTCAGCCTTGCTGAGGACCTTATTTCTTGGATCAGGGGATCCCATCCTCACCCAGACAGGGCCTCACAACCCCCTCCTGATAAGAGGCCTAGGACTGAACCCCCTGAACCTCTGTCCTCTGACTATTCCTCGGATGGTTCAGATGATTCAGACCATCAGGAAGGCCCGTACTCACCTTATGAGGACTCTGATGCAGAGGATTCTATTCCCTCTGCCTCTCCTCCAGAAGAATTTTCTTTTGGGGAAACCCTACACTCCATGAGGGAACACTTCCAATGGCAGGGTCAGGATTTTTCAGATTCGAGGAAAAGGCTAAGGACTTTTTTTACATTTACCACTGCATAGGCCTTTAGCCATTCCACCTGTACTTTCAGTTGTTGATGATGCATATAATGATGCCAGTACTACCCCTGATTCTCTTCCCCCGGCCCCTGCAAAGCCTGACAGATACTACAGGGTCCCAGATACTCACTACCACTTGTATAAGGCTCATGCTGCAGACCCAGAAACCATCTCTCAGGGCCCTAAGGGTGTTGCAGCTGCCTCTGCCAAAAACCCACTCCCATCTGAAAGGGAATCTAGAGCATTAGAGAGATGGGGTAAAAAGGTTTATACATCTGCCACTCTTTCTGCGAGGGCTTTCACATGATTCAGTATCAGGAATTTTTGCTAGATCAACTGAATAAAAAAATGGCCTCTACTGAACCTTTAGACCGTAAGTCCCTTCAGGATTTGGTACACAATTCTCAGCAGGTCAGTAATCATTTTTTAAAATGTGGCTATGATGCACTGGAGGCTTCATTTAGATCAGCTATGACTGGAGCAGTAATTCGAAGGCATGCCTGGTTAAAAGAACAATCATTACCAGACCATGTTAAGTCTAAACTCCTGATGCCCCTATGGAGAAGCGAAGTTTGTTTGGCTCCCCTGCACAGGAGGTTCTAAAGAAAGTGGAAGAAAAAAGCAAAATCTGTCCAGTCAAGGATTTTTTGCAGGTCCAACCTCCAAGGTTTAGCAGAAATTGGCCTTCAAACAATTGGTCCTTTCCAGACAGCTCCAGAGCACAGAGAGGCAGAAATAGACGCCCAAGAGGCAGAGGTCAATCTAGGGGTGCCTATAGGGGTCATCAGTGGCACCCTGCCAGCCAAGGAAGTGCCGCCACAGCTGCGACTACAACCACTTCTACAGGACAGACACAATGACTTGGCTTTGATTCCGCCTACCAGGGAACAACTGGAAGCACCCTTGGGTGGAAAGCTAGCCTTATTCTCAAGAAATTGGCATTGTATTACAGGAGACAAATGGACTTTACAAACAATAGACAAGGGCTACAGGTTTCACTTCCACACTCTACCAAAAAAGAGAGGAATGCCAAACCTTCCACCAAACCAGAAATCAGAGGCTCTAAAGCAAATCATCAGTTTACTAAAGATGAGAGCAATAGAAAAAGTACCATCTATGGAACAAGGCCAAGGATTTTACTCCAGACTATTCCTTGTACCAAGAAAAGAAAATCAATGGAGGCCTATTCTAGACTTGTCCGCACTGAACACATACCCCATTGTTCCAAAATTCAAAATGCTGACACTACAGCAACTTCTTCCCATGTTGGGCAAGGAGTCTTGGCTGGTGACTCTAGATCTCAAGGAGGCATACCTGCACGTCCCTATACGACCAGATTGCAGAAGACACCTCAGATTTCTTGCAGGATCAAAGCATTATCAATTCTCAGCATTGCCCTTTGACTTATCTACTGCGCCCAGAGTATTCACGAAATGCCTGGCATCAGTAATTGCTCACTGCAGGCTTCAGGGAATTCAAATCTACCCATACCTGGACGACTGCCTAATACAAGCGGACAACAAGACAAAATTAATACAAGATTTGGCCTATGTCATTCAACTGCTACAAGCCTTGGGATACACAGTCAACATACAAAAGTCAAGACTAGTGCCATCTCAAAGGATAACATTTTTGGGAGCAGAACTGGACACAATAACTCAGATGGCTTTTCTCACAGAGAAAAAAGAAAAGCAACTACCAGTCTATTTCATGGCATTAACAAGACTAACTCAGCTTACTGCAAGGAAAGTCCTGCAGGCCCTGGGTTACATGGCATCCTGCATAATATTAATCCCACATGCCAGGCTGCATATGAGAAAGTTACAATGGTACCTAAGGAATGTATGGTCTCAGCACAGACACAGTCTAGAAGCCCAGATACCAATCATTCCATGTCTGAAAAAAGAATTCCTGTGGTGGGCTCAGGCCTGTCAGATGAACCGAGGATTGCCTTTCCACAAACCACATCCAAGGCAGACCATTACCACGGACGCCTCAGACCTAGGCTGGGGGGCACACATGGAAGACAAGTGCATTCAAGGCCTATGGTCACAAGACCAGCTGAATCTACACATAAACCTAAAGGAGATGCTGGCAGTGAAGCATGCAATAGAGGCATTCAGACCATTCATCCAGCAAGGACACCTGCTGATAAGGACGGACAATACCACAGTTATGTGGTACATCAACAAACAGGGGGGCACACATTCATACCCTCTATGCCGGACAGCAATGGACCTATGGAACTTGGCCCTGAATCTCAACATCCAACTGCAGGCCAAATTTGTACCAGGAAAAGAAAATTCACTAGCAGACAGCTTAAGCAGGACTACCACGGATGCTCACGAATGGATGCTGCATCCAGATATCTTCAAAACCTTAACAGAGAAATGGGGAATGCCAGAGATAGACCTGTTTGCCTCCCCACACAACCACCAACTGAAGAAATTCTGCTCAAGAGTATACCACCCACTTGCCTGGAGGGTGGACTCCCTTTCTTTCAGCTGATAGGACCTGACAGTGTATGCCTTCCCACCTCTTCCTTTGATGCACAAAGTCCTTCTGAAGATCAGAGAGGAACAGCCGAAGGTAATTCTGATAGCTCCAGACTGGCCAAGGCAACATTGGTACCCGCTACTAAGAAGCATGTCTCGGACGCATTCATGGCATCTACCTCTTTGCCGTCTACTTCTAACACAGAACAACTACAAGACCCTGCATCCAAACTTAAAAACACTGCAGCTAACTGCTTGGAAAATTGCATAAAACAAAACCAGCTTAAATTATCTCAGAGGGTCAAGGACATTATCCTGGAGGCTCGCAGACCCTCCACAAGGAAAACATACTCAGCCAAATGGAAAAGATTCCTCATTTGGAGTGCAGAAAAGGGAGAAAATGCTACAATAGCAAACCTGGCACACATCCTGGAATACTTAGCAGAATTGTTCCATAATGGCCTGTCCTACTCTTCCATTAAGATACATGCATCAGCAATTTCAGCACAGTACAACATGGATCCCCCTGTCTTCTCTCATCCTCTCCTCAGACGATTTTTGAGAGGGATCAAAAATGTAAAGCCTCCAAGGAAACCACCTTTACCTGCATGGGATCTCAATTTTGTGCTGGAAAAATTAACACTTCCCCCTTTTGAACCAGCAGCAACAGCAGACTTACAGTTCTTATCTTGGAAAACTGCTTTCCTGCTAGCAATCACTTCAGCAAGAAGGGTATCTGAATTACAGGCATTAATGGCAGTGCAGCCTTTCCTTATCTTCCATCAGGATAGAGTATCTCTGAGAACCAATCCTACTTTTATGCCAAAGGTGGTATCCAGGGTATCTTTGAACCAAGCTATACATTTACCTACATTCTTCCCCAACCCACAGAACAGGGGGGAAAAACTACTACACACCTTGGATGTACACAGGCAGCTGCGCTACTATCTGGACAGAACCAAGGCCAGCAGAAAAACTGACCAGCTTCTGGTAGCATATACAACAGGAGTGCAAGGAAAAGCAATTTCAAAACAGACAATCTCTAAATGGATAGGAAATTGCATTCGATTCTGCTACTCATTTCATGGAAAGACAACTCCTGAAAATATCAGGCCTCACTCCACAAGAGCTACAGCCACCACTACAGCTTTCCTACGAGGTGTGGCTACCAAAGACATTTTAGAAGCTGCTACTTGGAGCTCCGTGCATACATTTGCCAAGCATTATAATCTTCCTTTATACTCCAGATCCCGAGCAGGTTTTGCAACTGCTGTTTTACAAGGGATCTTAACTACACCATCATTATCTTGGTGCCTCCTCCCCCAGTTTGGCTATGGTATTCTACCCATTTGTTAGGACTGCAGATCCATCCTTGAAGGACATAGTACAGTTTTGTACCTACCATAAATGTAGATGTCCGATAGGTATGCATCTGCAGTCAGGATTACCCACCCTCCTTCCCCTCTGTGGTATTCCTAGGGTACTTAACCCTCATTTAGCTAGCTGGGGGAATTTATTATGGTGTATTTGTTTGTATGTATATATGTATGTATATCTTTTGCTCTCTACTGTTTGGAATTATCTGCATTTATCCAAATTTAGCCTTCCTAGAGGGCACCTGGCATCTGGGGCAAGAAACACTGAGGAAAATGGCGTCAGCTGATGCCTTTATACCCAAGCAGCTATGACGTCGGGTGAAGTGCGACATCAGCCGAGGCCATACCCAGACTTTGGAATCGGGCTGACCTAAGGGCTGCCTGAGGCAGGACAACCCATTTGTTAGGACTGCAGATGCATACCTATCGGACATCTACATTTATGGTAGGTACAAAACTGTACTTTATCATATCCCCTTCGATCTTTGTCCTGTCCCTTCAAAAAATCTTCCCGACGTTCCACCCAGTCAAAGGGAAGAAGCAGCACTAGAGATAGAAAAGCTGCTAAGAAAGAGAGTCATCCAAATAGTTCCTCCAGACCATATAGGATCCGGATTCTACTCAAGACTATTTTTGGTGCCAAAGAAAACCGGGGACTGGAGACCAATTTTGGATCTCAGTGTATTGAACAAGTTTGTGAGAGTACAGAAATTCTGGATGGTCACAATTCAGTCTATCCTCCCGCTTTTGGAAAAAGATGATTGGATGTGCTCGATAGATCTTCAAGATGCGTACTACCACATAAAATTGGACAGGCCATCAAGAAGATTTCTGCGCTTCTATGCGGGAGCCAGTCACTACCAGTTCAGAGTACTGCCCTTCGGACTCTCTACAGCCCTCAGAGTGTTCACAAAGTGCATTGCAGTCGTCACAGCTCACTTGCGACTACAAGGATTCCAGGTGTTTCCATACCTAGACGACTGGCTCATTTCTACCCCCACCAGACCTCTATTGGAAGAAGCCCTGGCATACTCTCTCCTCGCTGCACAAAGGCTAGGCATAACCATACACTGGCAACAATCTCACCCCATCCCAGTCCACAGAATTCATAGGGGTCATCTTGGATACAAAGAATTGCAGAGCATCCATTCCAGAGCACAGAATTCTAAGGATAAAGCAACAACTGATCCCAATCCTTTCAAGGGAGAAATCCATAGCTCACTCTGTTCTTCAGCTGTTGGGTTCCATGGCAGCCTCCATCACCATTGTCCCCCTGGCCAGGTTTCATATGAGGCTTCTACAATGGCTACTGCTCACCCAATGGTATCCTTTTCAGCATCCTCTTTTAGCCAAGATTCGAGTAACCCACAGGTGCAAACAGGATTTAAATTGGTGGATGATCCTCGACTCATCACAATGGTCTCGCCCCTTCTCCCCCCATCAACCCAAGGCTACAGTGACCACGGACGCCTCCCTGATGGGGTGGGGGGGGGCTATGTCAGTGACAGACAGTCCAAGGCACTTAGTCCGAATTGGAGGCCCGACTGCATATAAATGTTCTAGAGCTGAGGGCGGTGCTTCTGGCATTGCAAGCATTCCATCCCCTGCTGCCGTCTGGGACGATTGCGATTCAATCAGACAACATGGCGGCGGTCTGATACATCAACAAGCAAGGTGGAACCAAATCTTACCCCCTTTGTTGAGAGGCCATAAGGATATAGCAATGGGCGATGGCTACCAACCGTTTTCTTCTAGCAACGCACATTCCCGGGAGTTCCAACGTGATAGCAGATAGACTCAGCTGGTGCATTCTACAGCCTCACAAGTGGTCCCTGAATCCCTTGATAGTGGTGGAGAGCTTCCACCACTGGGGCCGTCCTTGCTGCGACCTCTTTGCATCCCCGACCAACTACAAATGCAGCAACTACTTTGCCCCGATTCCCCCTCCGGGACAGTCACCCAGGGATGCTCTAGTCCACGATTGACCCTTGGGTCTTCTTTATGCATTCCCACCTTTCCCCTCATTCCCCAGTTTCTGAAGAAAGCCCGTCTGTTGAAGAACAAGGTGATCCTCAGCACCATATTGGCTTCGTCAGATTTGGTTCCCCTTCCCTTGGCCTCACCTGCTAGATCAACCATGGATTCTCCATCCAATCCCGGAGTTGATCTCACATCCACAGAACCTGATTCATCCCAACTTGGACAGCCTGAAATTCACAGCTTGGCTCCTCCAATTCCCTTGATTGCCAGGCAGAACGATCTTTCTTTACCAGTACGGGACATTCTTATTGCATCTCATAAGTCTTCCACTTGAATTACTTATCTAAGCAAGTGGAAAAGATTTACCTGTTGGCTGAAAGAAAAACAAGTAGATCCCTTCTCAGCACCGGTGTGTCTAATACTAGAGTATCTGGCTGACCTATTTCAATCGGGTCTACCTGCCTCTACCATTAGAGTTCATGTGGCTGCAATATCGAATTTCCATGAGGGTGTCCAGCACCCCTCTCTTATGTCACAGAAATTATGCAAGACCTTCATAAAAGGTGTGAATCATTTGAAGCCCCCTTTTAGAGAATCTATTCAACCATGGGATCTGTCATTAGTTCTACAAGCTCTGACAATGCCACCCTTCGAAACAGCTTCTTGCGACCTCAAATATTTGCCCTGGAAAACCTTGTTTTTGGTTGCCATTACTTCTGTCTGACATGTCTCTGAGCTTCAAGCTTTATGCATCAAGAGTCCATACTTGATTTTTCATAGAGAGAGTGTCTTTGAGAACTAATCCTTCATTTCTGCCAAAAGTGATCTCCGAAATGTCCATTAATCAAACCATTGAATTGCCAGTTTTCTTTCCCAATCATTCAAACAGAGAAGAGTATTGCCTACAATACCCTAGATATTCACAGGCAAATCCATTTTTACTTGAACAGGACTAGGTCCTTTCGTAAATCTGACCAGTTATTTTTGGCCTATTCTGGACCTAGATTAGGATCTGCTGTTGCTAAGGTCACATTAGCTAGATGGTTGAAAGACTGTGTGACCTTCATTTATACGTAATATCCCATTGCCTACTACCATGATGGCTCATTTGACAAGATTGGTGGCAACTTCTGCTGCCTTCCATGCCAAAGCTTCTTTACATGACATCTGTGCAGCTGCAACTTGGGCTACTCCTCATACCTTCATCATTCATTACAAATTGGATTTAGCCTCCAGGGGAAGAGCATCTTTTGGTTCTATGGTGCTCAGGAATGTTCTTCCATGAGAGCCTCCCAGGAATAGAGGTAGCTGGGGACTCTGTCCCATACGTAAGGAATGAACGAGGATTAACAATATCCGATAAAGAAGTTGTCTTACCATAACGTTCCATCTGTATTGTTGATCCTCGTTCAGTCATTACGACCCTACCTCCTTCCCCTCCTGTGGCTTCTAGTGGATCTCACCATCCGGTTCTATTAGGTCATTTGACCAGAGGTAGCCTCTACCTTCTTTTGACTTGCAAACTCAGTCTGAGGTAACAGGGAGAGGGGAATTCTGGGTAAGAGTTTAGCTCGAATGTTTGTAGCTGACGCAAGCTTGGAAGATGGCCGGCTCGGTTCCGAGGTCAGAACCGATACCCATACGTAATGACTGAACGGGGATCAACAATACAGATGGAATGTTATGGTAAGACATAACTTCTATTTTCTGGAGATTGTAGATTATGTTTTCTTGGAGTCCAGCCTTACCCCAGACACTTTGCCTCCAGTTCCCAGGAAACTTGACAGGTACTACAGAGTACTTGACTCTCTCAAATTCCTTTTCAAGAATCCTACTGCGGATCCAGATAACATTTCCCAAGGACCAAAAGGCATTAAGGCTACTACTGCCAAAAATCCTACCCCTTCTGATAGGGATTCTAGAGCTTTAGACAGATGGGGCAAGAAGGTATATACGTCTGCCACTTTGGCCATTAGGGCTTTAAATTGCCAGTTTCATATGTTAAAGTATCAGCAGCATATTGTGGGCTTAATTAAACAGAAAATGATGTTGATTCCTGACTGTGCTGTGCACAAACATTTACAAGGGTTAATGCATTCTGCTGACCATGTAGGTAAACCTACTTTGCAGTGTGGTTTTGATGCTTTAGAAGCATCTTGCAGGGTTGCTGTCACTGGGTCTGTACTTAGAAGGCATACTTGGCTTAAGGAACAAAACTTGCCAGATCATGTTAAAGCTAAATTACTGGATGCACAATTACACCAAGAGCGCCTTTTTGGCAACAAAGCAGTAGTAGTCTTCAAAAGGATGGAGGAAAAAGCTAAATCTACGCAAACTGTTAAAAGATTTCTTACAAGTACAGCCACCTAGATTCAGTAGGCTTTGGCCTTCAAAGAACTGGTCCTTTCCAGTCCCTTCCAGGTCTTCAGTCCAAACCCAGGAGCAGCAGAGCATTCAGTCTCAGGCTATGCACAGATCTAAGCAGTGGGGGGCCCCCACTTCCAAAGCAGGGAGTAGTAAGCCACCCACCTATGGAAAAATGGCACAATGACTTATCCTTACCTCTACCAAGCCTTGCTCAACTACTTGCTTCCTTGAAAGGAAAGCTCGCCCTGCATGTAAAAAATCGGGAACTCATTACCCAGGACAAATTGGTTTTATACATAGTTTCCCCAGGATACAGATTCCACTTCTACTCACTCCCAACCCCAAGTGGATGGCCAGACCTTCCCCCAAACAGTCGTCGGAGGCCCAAAAACAATGCTTTCTCTCCTCCGTGTCAGGGCTATTCAACCTGTTCCAGCAGAACAAAGGGACAAGGTTGTTATTCAAGACTGTTCCTGTTTCCCAGAAAAGAAAACTCCTGGCATCCTATCCTGGACCTTTCTATTCTCAACACCTTTCTGGTGGTTCCAAAATTCAAAATGTTAACTCTTCAGCAGCTTTTTCCTGTGCTAGCCAAGGATGCCTGGCTGGCAACTCTAGACTTAAAAGAAGCTTACCTGCACATCCCAATAAGGGAATCCTGCAGAAAATTCCTACGCTTTAGGGCAGGCTCCATGCACTATCAGTTCTCTGCACTGCCTTTTGGCTTATCTACTGCGCCCAGGGTATTTACAAAGTGCCTAGCTCCTGCCATTGCATTTTGCATGCAGAGAAATATTCCGATTTTCCCATATTTGGATGAATGCCTGTTTCAGGCAGAGAGTCAGGACTTATTACAGCACCTGGCATTTGTAAAGAGACTTCTAACTTCACTGGGGTACACCATCAACGAGAAGAAATCACACCTATTACGCTGCCAACAGATTGTATTCCTGGGAGCAAGCTCAGATGGCATTCCTCATTCCAGCGAAATAAGTTCATTTGACAACCTACTTCAGACTACTGGCCACAAAAACCCAGCTATCTGCAAGGAAAATCCGGCAAGCCCTGGGCTTCATGGCCTCTTTCATTCTGTTAATTCCATATGCAAGACTGCATATGAGGAAACTTCAGTGGTACCTAAAAAGTCTATGGTGTCAACATTCTCAGGGCCTGAAAACAATGATTCCTGTTATCCCTTGTCTAAGGGCAGAGTTCCTTTTGGTGGGCAGAGGCCTACTACCACAACAAGGGACTCCCTTTCACTCTACCCCCTGCCACCCAAACCCTAACAGACTCATCAGACTATGCATGGGGGGCTCACATGGCAGGGCAGTGCATTCAGGGCAAATGGAACCCAAAACAGATGCACCTGCATATCAATCAGAAAGAAATGTTAGCTGTACAGAATGCTCTGACAGCCTTCAGAGACCTTATTCTTCCAGGACAGCTATTGATAAAGACAGACAACACCACAGTTATGTGGTACATAAACCAGCAGGGGTGGAACCCATTCCTACCCACTCTGCAGACTAGCCATGGCTCGGTGGAACACGGCCTTGAGCTACCAAGTGAACCTACAAGCTCAATTTCTGCCAGGCAAACTAAATTCACTGGCAGACGACTTAAGCAGAAATCTCATGGACCCACGCGAATAGAAACTGGAACCCAAAATATTCAAGCTCTCGAGGAACAAATGGGGGACTCCAGAGGTAGACCTGTTTGCCTCCCCTCAGAACTACTAGTTGAACAAATTCTGCACCAGAACTCCCCACACTCAAGCTTGGAAAGTGGATGCCCTGTCCTTTACCTGGGAAAGCCTCTCAGTTTATGCCTTTCCCCCCTCTGCCTCTCCTCTCGAAGGTTCTACTAAAGATCAAACAGGACAAGCCAAGGACAACACTGATTACACGAGACTGGCCACGCCAGCACTGGTACGCCCTTTTGCGCAGTCTGTCAGGGGCTACAACATTGGCAGCTGCCTCCGGCCCTTCCCTGCTGTCCCAACAGGCAGGCCAGATTCTGCACCCTCAGCTTCAAACCCTGAACCTTGCAGCCTGGCTAATTCCCTAACCTCACCTCCAGCAACCCTCAGTAAGCACGTGCTGGATGTCATTCTTGAGGCAAGGAGGCCTAGTACTAGAAAATACTATTCGGAAAAGTGGAAAAGATACTGTTCCTGAAGTCAGGCTAAGGGGATGGGCACAATGGTGCCCAGCTTACCTCATATTCTAGATTATTTAACAGAAATGCTCCACAAGGGCCTATCTTTCTCCAATTAAGATTCATGCCTCCGCCATATCAGCACATTATAATACTGACCCACCCCTCTTCTCTCTTCCTCTGCTAAAACAATTCCTTAGAGGGACCAGAAATTTAAGATTCCCCCCAGAAGGGCTCTTACTCCAGCCTGGGACCTTAACTTTGTATTGGAAAAACTCATCCCCCCCCCCCCTTTGAACTAGCTGCTACAGCAGAGTTGAAATTCCTTTCTTGGAAAACCGCTTTACTTCTATCCATCACTACAGCAAGAAGAGTGTCTGAACTGCAGGCCCTCATGGCAGTGGAACCCTTCATTATCTTCCATGCGGACAGGGTTTCCCGCAGGACTAATCCGTCTTATGCCCAAGGTGGTGTCTAGTGTGGCTGTAAACCAGTCCATTCATTTGCCTACTTTTTTCCATAATCCTCAGAATAAAGGGGAAAGAATACTGCATTCTCTAGACGTACACAGACAGCTTTCAGAAAATCTGACCAGCTGCTAGTTAGCTTTGCTGCAGGGGAAGAGGGGAAGGCCATTTCAAAGCAAACCATTTCCAAATGGATAGCACATTGCATCCATTTCTGCTACAAACACCATGAAAAACCTACCCCACAGGGGTTAAGAACACATTCCACCAGGGCTGCATGTACCTCTACTGCATTTCTCAGAGGTGTCCCTACCAGGGACAATCCTGGAAGCTGCAACCTGGAGTTCTCTACATACTTTCACCAAGAATTACCACCTGCCTATCTTTTCTAAATCTAGAGCTGGATTTGCCACAGCTGTTTTAAAGGGCCTTATTGCTAGCCCTAATGCTCTAACTACCTCCACCCTTACTTAGCTTTGGGAATCAACCCAAATGTGATGACTGCAACAGTGAAACATGAAGAACATAGTACAGTTGTGTACACTTACCATAAATGTAGATGTTCGAGTGTATTCACTGTTGCAGTCCTGGTTACCCTCCCTCCAGCCCCGTGACTTCTTGACTTTTACCTTTCCTCCTTGTTTGGTATATATTATATCATGTGTATTTGCTTTATGTTGGGGGTGTGTTCCATACCATTTAATTGCTTCCTATTGTGGGGACACCTGACATCTGGGGCAAGAAAAACTGATGTAATGGCGTTGGCTGCATGTTTTATACCCCTGATGACCTGACGTTACCTTTTAGCCGCCCCTTTGGGGGGAAAACTGGCACTTCATGCACAAAACTGGCAACTTATTACCCAGGACAAATGGGTTTTAAATATAGTATCCCCAGGATACAGATTTCATTTCCACACGTTGCCAATCCCAAACGGTTGGCCAGACCTGCCCCCAAATCAGTGAGCAGAGGCCCAGAAACAAGTTCTGTCCCTCATGAACATGGGGGCTATTCAACCAGTACCAGAAGAGGAAAAGGGACAAGGTTTCTATTCAAGACTTTTCTTGGTACCCAGAAAAGACAAATCATGGCGTCCAATTCTGGACTTATCCACTCTAAACACATTTCTGGACATTCCAAAATTCAAGATGCTGACTCTTCAACAGTTACTACCTATGCTAGGCAAAGATGCCTGGTTGGTAGCTCTAGACTTTAAAAGAGGCTTACCTGCATATCCCAATCAGGGAATCTTGCAGAAGATACCTCCGCTTCAAAGCAGGCTACTTGCATTACCAGTTCTCTGCACTGTCCTTTGGCTTATCTACTGCGCCCAGGGTCTTCACAAAGTGCTTGGCTCCAGTAATTGCATTTTGCAGGCAAAGAAATATTCAGATACACCCATACCTGGACGATTGTCTAATTCAGGCAGAAAACAAGGACATTCTTCTAAAACATCTGACGTTTGTAAATAGGGTTCTAACTTGTCTAGGGTACACCATAAACGAAAAGAAATCGCAACTGGTACCCTCTCAAAAAATTACATTCCTGGCTGCAAGCTTGAATACAACTGCCCAGATGACTTACCTTACGCCAGAAAAGCAAATTCAATTGGTGACTTACTTCAAACAGGTGGCCACAAAAACCCTGCTTATCTGCAAGACAAATTCTGCAAGCCTTGGGGTTCATGGCCTCCTGCATTCTTCTAATTCCATATGCAAGATTGCATATGAGGAAACTTCAGTGGTACTTAAAATGTTTATGGAGTCAACATTGTCACAGCCTGGAAACAATGATTCCTATCATACCTTGCCTGCAACTAGAGTTTCTATGGTGGGCAGAGGCCTGCCACCAAAACAAGGGACTGCCATTCACTCCACCCCCTGCTGCCCAAGCCCTAACTACAGATGCATCAGACTATGTTTGGGGGCTCATCTGGCAGGAAAGTGCATTCAGGGCAATGGCGCCCAATTCAAATGCACCTTCATGTGAATCAGAAAGAGATGCTAGCTGTACAGAATGCACCGACAGCCTTCAAGAACTACCTTCATCCAGGACAATTAGTGATAAAGACAGACAACACTACAGTTATGTGGTACATAAACAAGCAGGGGGCTACACATTCCTACTCCCTTTGCAGACTAGCCATGGCATTGTGGAACACGCCTTGACCTACCAAATACAACTACAAGCTCAATTCCTGCCAGGAAAGCTAAATACTCTGGCAGACGATCTAAGCAGGAATCGTTTGGACCCACACGAATGGAAACTGGAACCACAAATTTTCAACATGTTGACACGCAAATGGAGTCCAGACATAGATCTTTTTGCCTCACCCCAGAGCTATCAGTTGGACAAATTCTGCACAAGAATTCATTACAAAAAGCCTTGGAAAGTGGAAGCTCTATCAGTCTATGTTTTTCCCCCTCTGCCTCTGCTCTCCAAAGTTCTCCTAAAAGTCAGACAGGACAAACCAAAAATGATTCTGATTGCTCCAGACTGGCCTCACCAAGACTGGTACCCACTCCTGCGCAATGTGTCACACCTTCCTCCATGGCACCTGCCTCAGACACCTTACCTACTGTCTCAGCAGAACTACCAAATTCTGCTCACTCTGCTCCAAACTTTGAATCTTGCAGCGTGGCTAGTCATCTAATATTACCCTTGGCATCCCTCAGCAAACCTGTGATGGATGTCATTTTTGGAGGCTAGAAGGCCTGTTGGTAGAAAATCTTATGCGGACAAATGGAAAAGATTCTGTGCCTGGAACCAATCACAAGGAATAAGCACAGCAATGCCCAATATTCCTCAGATTCTGCAATACTTAACTGAGATGCTTCACAAAGGCCTATCCTTTCCTTCCATAAAAATACATGCCTCTGCCATTTCAGCTCATTACAACACAGAACCTCCCCTCTTCTCTCATCCTCTGCTAAAGCAGTATCTCAGAGGGGCCAAAAACTTAAGACCTCCCAGGAGAGCGCCAACCCCTGCCTGAGACCTCAATTTTGTTTAAGAAAAACTCGCTCTCCCTCCTTTTGAGCCAGCTGCTACTGCGGACCTAAAATTTCTCTCCAGGAAGACCGCTTTCCTTTTAGCAGTCACTTCAGCTAGAAGGACTTCTGAATTACAGACTCTTATGGCAGTGGAGCCTTTCATTATTTTTCATGCGGACAGGGTGGTCTCTCAGGACCAATCCATCTTTTGTGCCTAAGGTGGTATGCAGTGTGGCTCTTAATCAGACCATTCATCTGCCAACTTTCTTTCCCAATCCACAGAACAAGGGTGAGTGGATTCTGCATTCATTGGATGTACACAGACAACTTAGATTTTACTTACAGGACAAAATCTGTAAGAAAATCTGAACAACTATTGGCATTTGCTGCAGGGGCAGAGGGAAAGGCTGTTTAAAAGCAGACTATTTCCAAATGGATAAGCCATTGTATTTGTTTCTGCTAAATGCACCATGATCAGATCTCATTCAACCAGGGCTGCATCTACTTCTGCAGCCTTTCTCAGAGGGGTTCCTACCAGAGACGTTCTAGAAGCTGCTACCTGGAACTCGGTTCATACGTTCACCAAACATTACCATTTACCTCTCTTCTCTAAATCCAGAGCTGGCTTTGCCACTGCTGTCCTGCAGGGCCTTATAGCTGGTCCTAATGCTGTATAAATCCATCCTCCCAACCATAGCTTTGGGAATCTACCCAAATGTAATGAATGCAACAGTGAAACACGAAGAGCATAGTACAGTTGTGTACACTTACCATAAATGTAGATGTTCAAGTGTATTCACTGTTGCAGTCCTGGTTACCCACCCTCCAGCTCCCTGTTTTTCCTCTTACTGTACCTCTACTTTCTTTTACTATGCTTAAAAGCCTTTTTGGTGTGTTTGCTTTTGTTTGGAGGTATATTTTTTTTGTGTTTTAAATTGTGTGTGTGTGTGTGTGTGTGTGTGTGTGTGTGTGTGTGTATATATATATATATATATATATATATATATATATATATATGTATATGTATATATATATATATATATATATATATATATATATATATATTTTGCTCCCCATTTGGGGGGCACCTGACATCTGGGGCAAGAAAAACTGATGTAATGGCGTCGGCTGCATGTTTTATACCCCTGACGACCTGGCATCATGGAAGAAGGGACAGCAACCGACGCAGGACCCAAGACTTTGTTAATCAGGCCGACTGAGGGCAACCTGCCAGCAGATTACCCAAATTTAATGACTGCAACAGTGAATACACTCGAACATCTACATTTATGGTAAGTGTACACAACTGTACTGTCCTTTCTACTACCTCACAAGTGGTCTCTCAACAAAAAAAAGTGATGGAAGTGATTTGCTGTCGATGGGGCCAGCCTTGCTGAATCTTTTTGCATCTCCCCTAAACAAGTGTAGCAGCTTTTTTCCCCCTAATCCCTCCAACTGAGGAATCACTGAGGCACACTGTGCTCCATGATTGGCCCTCTGGTCTTCTCTGTTTTTATCCACCAAGTACATTGATTTCCAAATTTCTACAGAAACTTCAAAGCTGAACAGTTCATCCTTGCATCTTACCGGCCTCCACAATTTTGGTTCCCCTTTCTTTGGTCTCATCTTCTTGACCCACCTTGGATTCTGGATCCGATTCTAGACCTAATGTTTCATCAGACAGGCATAATTCATCTGGACATCTCAAACCTCAAGCTACCAGTGTGGTTTTTCCACTTCTTTTGATAGCCAGATAACCGGTGCTCTTGTCTCCTGTCTGTCATACTTTTGTCTTCCCATGAAGCTCCCACTTGGAAAATCTACTGGAGTAAATGGAAGAGATTTGTTTGGGCTCATGAAAAACATATCGATTCCTTTTCAGCCCCTACACAGTGTCCTAGATTTTTTGGCAGAATTTTTTAACGAGGGAGCTAGCTCCTA
Source organism: Protopterus annectens (assembly GCF_019279795.1). NCBI lineage: Eukaryota > Metazoa > Chordata > Ceratodontiformes > Protopteridae > Protopterus > Protopterus annectens. Next base: position 600,887,984 of record NC_056728.1, on the reverse strand, counting down.
TACCATTAAAGTTCAATTGGCAGCAATCTGTAACGTTCATGTAGAAGTTGACAATTCTTCTCTAGCCTCTACTAAGATGTGTATGGCCTTCCTAACAAGTACAGCTTTGTTTAGACCACTTTATAAAGATCCTACTCCTCCATGAGATTTGAACAGGCCTTAATCCACCCCCCCCCCCCCCTTCGAATCAGCAGGAAAATGTGCTCTTAAATTTTTGACCTGACAGACATTATTTTTAGTGGCTATTACCTGTGATAGGAAATTTTTTAGAAGTCCCAAGTGTTATCCTCTAAACTTCCTTACTTGATTTTCCATAAGGATAGTGTGTCGTTAAGAACCAAGCATTCCTTCCTTCCTAAGGTGGTGTCAGAATTCAGTATCAATCAGTATATTAACTTGCCTGGTTTCTTTTCAAAATTTTGAAAACAAAGGTGAATATTTGATCTGAAGTAGTTAACTTCATTTGTGCAGCAACCTGTGGGTATCGGATCCGACTTCGGATCCGAGCCGGCAGTTTTCAACAGCTTAGATCCGAGCTCCTAGCTCCTCCCTCTACCCATAAACCCCTGCCAACCCTGACTAACCCCAGATCTAGTTTGCCGCGCTTGTTGTGGGCTCTCGTGTGGTGGCTGCAATCTCCGGATCTCCACACGGGACGCCCCTTCTCTATGGCCACTCCCCTGGCCATGGTGACCACGGACGCCTCTCGCCTCGGGTGGGGGGGGGCACTCTTCGGGCCGGACTGTCCAAGGCACGTGGAACGATGCAGAGACCTCTTTGCATATCAATGTCCTAGAGATGAGGGCAGTGCTGTTAGCGTTGCAAGCACTTCAGGACCTTCTTCCTGTAGGGACAATTGCGATCCAGACGGACAACATGTCGGTTGTCTGGTATATCAACAAACAAGGGGGAACCAGGTCTTACCCGCTCTGTCGAGAGGCCATTAGAGTGTGGGAATGGGCGATCTCCACCAACCGTTTTCTCATTGCAACGCACATTCCGGGACAGTCCAACATCCTGGCGGACAAACTCAGTCGCACCATCCTTTCCCCTTACGAGTGGTCTCTCAATCCGCACATAGCGAATCAGATTTTTGCCAAATGGGGGCAGCCCTGTTGCAATCTTTTCGCCTCTCCCTCAAACACCAAATGCAACAGCTATTTCGCTTTAATTCCCCAAGTCGGGGAATTCCCAGAGAGACGCTCTGGTGCATGTTTGGCCTCCCGGTCTGCTTTATGCTTATCCACCTCTCCCCCTGATGCTAAAGTTTCTACAGAAAGCCAGCCAGTTGGGGAGCAGGATTATCCTCATTGCCCCATTCTGGCCTCGTCAAACCTGGTTTCCTTACCTTTGGTCTCATCTGGTGAATCCTCCTTGGATTCTAGATCCCCTCCCGGATCTGATCTCCCACCCTCTGGGTCTCCCGACCCCGAACCTGGACAGCCTCAAGCTCACAGCTTGGCTGCTCCAGTTCCACTCCTAGCCAGGACTCCCAGCATCTCTTCCCCAGTCAAAGCTATTCTAGTTGCAGCCGACAAGCCTTCTACTAGGAAGGTTTACAGCAGCAAATGGAGACGTTTCTCTATCTGGGCAGAACGTCAAAACTTGGATCCCTTCACAGCTCCTTTACCTGCAGTGCTAGACTTCTTATCAGAATTATTTCACCAGGGAGCTAGCTGTTCCACTGTCAAGGTTCAACTAGCAGCTATCTCTCACTACCATGTCGGACATGATCTGCATCCCTTGATCACTTCTAAGCTGTGCAGGACCTTCCTGAAGGGCACCTTCCTGCTCAGACCTCCGGTAAAGAAAGTGGTACTTCCGTGGGATTTGTCGTTAGTGCTTCAGGCTTTGATAGCTCCCCCCTTTGAGCCTGCAGCTTCAGTGGAACTCAAGTATTTGTCTTGGAAGACGGCCTTTCTTGTCGCCATCACCTCTGCTAGAAGAGTTTCTGAAATTCAGGCCCTTTGTGTCAAACCCCCGTATCTAACCTTCCACAAGGATAGAGTCTACCTCAGGACCAATCCCTCCTTTCTCCCTAAGGTTGCTTCCGAATCTAATATCAACCAGTCCATTAATCTGCCAGTCTTCTTTCCCAACTATCACAACAAAGGAGAATACAAATTACACTCGTTGGATGTGCATAGACAACTTCGATTCTATATTCACAGGACATCTGGTCATAGGCAATCCGACCAGTTGTTCGTCTCCTTTGCCAAAATGAATTTGGGTAAATCGGTATCCAAAGTTAACGTTGTCTCGATGGATCTCGCAATGTATTCTTTTGGCTTATGAAAGTTCTGGTAGGCCCGTGCCTCAGGGAGTCAGTGCCCATTCTACCCGATCTATGTCTACCTCTGCTGCTTTTAGATCCAGGGTTCCTTTAGATGATATTTGTTCGGCTGCCACTTGGGCCTATTGGGCCTCATCTCATACCTTTATCAACCATTATAAGCTGGATATTATCTCCAGAGGGAGAGCATCCTTTGGCTCTGCAGTGCTCCAGAACATCCTTCCATGATGGCCACCCAAGATTCAGGTAGCTGGGGACTCTGTCCCACAGGTTGCTGCACAAATGAAGTTAACTACTTCAGATTAAGAAGTTATGTACTCACCGTAACGTTCCATCCGAGTAGATAAACTTCCTTTGTCAGCAACCATCCCCCCCCCCCCCCTTCCCCCTGACCTTCGATTATTCACATTTGCTGTCTTCAGAGTTGATTTTTGAAATTGGTAAATCTGTAGCAGTTGCTGCTTGGGGGCAAACTTGATCTGAGGTCAGTCAGGGTTGGCAGGGGTTTATGGGTAGAGGGAGGAGCTAGGAGCTCGGATCTAAGCTGTTGAAAACTGCCGGCTCGGATCCGAAGTCAGATCCGATACCCACAGGTTGCTGACAAAGTTTATCTACTCAGATGGAACGTTATGGTGAGTGCATAACTTCTTATTACATTTGCTCGATGTTCATAGATGGTTCTGTTTCTACTTGTACAGAACAAAAGATTAGAAATTCAGATCAGTTATTTATATCCTTTTACAAGAAACAAATTAGGCAAATCTATTATAAAGGTAACATTGTTAAGGTGGATTACTGACTGCATAGTCTTTGTCTATAATAAATTTGGCATTTTGTTACCAAAACCTTTGAGTTCACTCTACAAGATCTATGGCAACCTAGTCCGTATTTTTATCAAATCATTTCATGGATGACATGTGTGCAGCAGCTACTTGAGCCAATTCCCATACCTTTATTATTGCATTACAAATTGGATCTGGTCTTGAGGGGAAGAGCAGTCTTTGGTTCAGCAGTGCTCAGGAATATCCTTCCTTAGAGTCCACCCGAAATATTAGATAGCTGGGTCTCTGTCCCAGTGGTTGAGAAATTAATGAAAATTGACAACATCCGATAAAGTTGCGTACTTACCATAATGTTTCATCTGTGTCGTCCACTTTCGTTCTTCCTAAACTCCCCACCCACCAATCCCCAACCTATGTCATGATGGACTTCTGGAAGAGCAAGATTCTTTAGACAACACAGTGTCTTGTATGAAGCTCCAGATAGTGGTTTCCTTTTCTTAGGAACGTTATTGTGATATTTATTAGGTCGCCTAGCAAACAAGATCTGAGGTATATTAGGGTTTGATGCATTATTGGTAAGGAGGAGCTCAAGAATTTCAATTGGCCACAAGCTGTATTAACGGCAAAGTCAGGTCCGAGGTTTGGAGCCGAACCCAATGGTTGAGAAGAATGAAAATGGATGACATAGATGGAACATTATGGTAAGTGCATAACCTTTTTTTTGACAGTATACCTTTGTCACTGTGGCCTTATAGCATGTTAATTGCTAAAATGCGTATGCCCCGGTGTCAAGGAGACTTTCTTTTGGGTGAAAGATGTGATGAGAGGGCACTGATGCAACCTTTGAACAGTATAATTCCATAGTCTCTTACTGACACAGAGGGCTAGCTGTAACACATAACTGGTCACAGCTGTATTTAATTATCTAGCTACCACCCGAGACTTGGCCATATTAATAAATGTGCAAGTCATGGTTTATTTATTGCCTGAGGACTCTAGCAGCTGTTAATTGCACCCTAGAAAGGACTTAATTTTTTTTTAGCATCAATCACAAAAATGGGGGGGGGGGGGTTACTAGTGTAAAAAAAAAATCCATACAATGAAATTACTTGTATCTATCCTACTGCAGACAGTGTAATGGCAGACAGTTTAAACAAAGGTAATAATTTGATGCCAAATTAAAATGCACTCCTGATTTGGGTAGATAACTCTGCAAAAGTTACCTTTGTGATTCAGCCATGCTCCTTTAGACAGGCAATGTTCACAAGCTCAACAGGGAAGAAGGTGTCAGGAAAAAACAGCAGATCATACTTGTGAAGAAGACACTTTCAAGTAAGCAGAGTCTGATGCTAACCATGTACGTCTCATTTCACAGTTTCCTGGGAGAGGATGTTTAAACATCTTAAAGCTACACTGAAGAACTCGTAAACATTACTTCTGATGCCGGCCATGTAAGTGGAGCCAACTCCAGTGGTCATGCAGTGCATTCCTGCGTTTTTCTCAGTACAGACATTGTCTGTATAAGCTCCACCTCTTTCACTAACATGAGCGAGTGCAGAAATGGAGGCACCAGGTCTCATCACTGCTACAGGTGCTGCAGGAGTATGCTCTCTGTAGAGCTCATCACTTAGCCGCATGGAGCTGAAGCAACCTACAAGAATTGTCTTTATTATCCTAGAACTGGACTAAAGTTCACCTAGGCCTTTTGGAAGGGAGGGTGCAGGTGATGAGGCCTCGGTCACCACCTTGTTGCCAAATGGGCATCAGCAAAGTCTTGCAGTTTCCATAATTTTGACATTCTTCATTCCATTTTTCTTTGCAGTCTGTGGTAAGCACATCAAATCCTGTGCCAAGACTCTGACTTAGCTTGCCCCTCGTATGACATTAGCTTTGCCCTTCATTTGCCATGCTGATCATTTACTAATTCTTTCCCAGACTTCAGTGTTATTTGGACTGGTGCTAGTACCAGCACCCATTCATTATGTGGTACAGATGTGCAGGGTCTTTTCTCCATGCTGTCTTTACCCACGTAACTGGCTTTGATGCCCCCACTGTTTTCTGCTAGTATAATACGTGGGCTTTGGAGCACTTTTCACAGTGCTAGTGACCGCTAGGTTATTGTCTGGACAGTTGATATCAGCTTGACAGATAAACCAAATGCATGGACAAAAGCCTTCAGTACAAATACTCTTACAGACCCAAGTAGTCTAGCAAATCTTAATGGATGTTCTGTTGTAGTTCAAACTTCTACAGACATCCACCATAAGCCTCTTTCAGCCTCCCCTGCCACAAGAAGCTACCAGAAGACGTTCCCCAGTACACTCTGTGAAGGAGGTAGGGTTCAGTGGTCTTGATTTTTACGTGAGGTGAAACCAACCATTATGGACTTGTGACAGAGAAGTCATTGCTTCTCCAGGTTCAGCTCCAACAGTTACAAATTAGTAGAGTTTTTCTGCCCAATACAAGGGAGGGTGTAGGTTGCCTGCTGGCCCTTATTTCTCTCTTAGAGAAACCTGCAGCAGTCATGCAAGTACAACCCCATATCTGCATTTATATTAACCTTTGAAGGTTTCTTGAAAGATGCATTGCAGCTCTTACAATTCTGAACATCTGTATTTGAGTGTCTGTCACATATCTTTACCCACTATATGTATAAGCTGACTGTGGTCCACTGCAGATAATTAAAACTCTCTCAAATCTTGTTTGCCAAACTATTAGACCTAAAAGATTGTAACTTGGGATGGGTTATTTCTGTAGGGTGCATTTTTACAGTTAAGTAAAACAGATCAGGCTGAGTTTTGGAAAGAACTGCTTTTTGTTTTTTCTCTGCTTCAGTTTGTGTGATCTGTCTATTGCTAAGTCAGCAGTAATGTTGGTATTTTTGTACTTCATTTAGAAGTATTGGAAATTATATGAAGTAGTTAACTTAATTTTATCTGCAACCTGTGGGTATACGGATCTATATCGGATCCGAGCCGGCAACTTTTTTCTAGCATCTGCTCCAAGCTCTGAGCTCCTCCCCTTACCCATAATGCCCTACCATCTCCTATCTTCCCCCAGATCTCGTTTGCCGCGCCAGTAGTGTGCATCTCGTGGTCTCCTTTGCTCTGAGCTCAGGGATAGTAAGTAGTAATTTTTTTTCTGATATCTAGGTGTGCTTGAGTAAGATTTCCCTTCCTCCCCTTGTGTAGTATCTCGTTTGGTCGTCAGTGTTAAAAAAAAAAAAAAAAGAAAAAAGTTTTGTGTAGAGTAGTAGTTAGGCCTGCCCTTCCCCTACCTGTGTGTGTGTGGCTTTTGGAATGGTAGTGCTTGTACCTTAGAGTGCAGGACTATGGCTGACCAGCCAAAGCCTGTCTTTAAAAAATGTACAGAGTGTGGCCATAAGCTTTCCTCGGCCAATGGTCACACTGTGTGTGTATTTTGCTTAGGAGTGGCACATTTGTCCACTCAGTGTGCTGTCTGTTCAGGTTTTAACCCTAGGGCCCTTAGGGATTGTAAGGCCAAGCTAGTTGCCAAAGGCCTTCTCCCTGCTACCATGCTGGAATCTGCCTCTGTCTCTAGTGTACCACCTTCCACCCAGACAGGGACTCAACCTCCCTCTTCGTCTGCGAGTCTGACAAAGAGAAGGAAAAAGAAAGGCGAAAAGAGGAAAGGGAGAAAAAGGACCGGCATCGTAAGAGGTCCCCAGACAGGGAGCTCTTTCTCAGCCCCCCATCTAAGACCATGAGGCCTGTTTCTCCACGGCTCTGGTCTCATTTCTCTCTGGAGCCATTGGAACATTCAGACCCTAGGCCTTCCCCCCCCACTGCGCAGACTAGCCAGATCCGAGTCGGTGACCTCTTCGAGGTCGACTCGGAGCCTATCGGACATGGATATGGACAGGATGATGCGGCGATTTATTCAGACCCAAATTCAAATGGGAGTCTTGCCAGGCCCCCCCTCTCCCTCTGGAGGGGGGACTTCCATGCCTTCTGCCTCCTCTCTCCTTCCTCGATCCGTGCTTCGGCTTTGGGGCTCTTGGATCCGAGGATTTTTGGAGCTGGTAGCTCGGTGCCAACGGTTCCTCCAACCTCGACTCCGTCTGTTACCTTGAGTTCCTTGGATCTGACTTGTTGGATCCGAGTGACTCTCGGAGCCGCGGACAGGGAGTCTGACCCAGGGGGAACAGATTCTTCGGCTCCAACCTTTTCGGATCTGATCCGTTCCCTTGGACCTCAGGCTACCCCGTCTTTGGCTCCGGTCCCCACTTCAGATCCAGGGAGGGCTTCTCCCTCGGCCTTGTGGAGAGGGTTCTCTCCCAGGGATTGAGACCCCAGCCTATCCCCTCGGATACCTCCCAGGCCCCCCAGGATTTGGCGACGACTCCCGTCATCCTATCTCGGGGACAGCCCATGCCAGAGGATCCCCAGGTTAATTTCCCCGAGGAAATCCCTGCGGCTCACGGATCCCCTTCTGAAAGTCCCACTGAAGAGGGTCACCGTAAGTGCAAGTGCAAAATGAGGCACTTGGACAGAGTCCCTCACTACTGACACTGACTTAGATGAAGGAGAAGGTTCCCCCAGGTCACCTCCCGAAGATGTCTCCTTCGGAGAAATTATGGAGATCCTCCACCAGAGGGGAGGTTGGTCAGCCCAAAAACCTTCTAGGGAGGAGTCAGTGTTCCTGGAGGTCTTTGGCACGGGCCCATCTACTTCCTGGGTGTCCCCACCAGCAGACCCTTTGGTGGACCTCATCGCCACGAGGGCATGGAAGGAGCCTTGACACCGTAGAGCCCATCCCTAAATGCCCTGGCAAGGTTTTATCTCCCCCTTCTGACAGACAACCCTGGTCGAAAGGAGCCCCATTTGATGCTATGTTGGTCGCAGCGGCCACAAAAAAGGAACTAGCACAGGAGAGTTCCTCAGTCCACCCTCCAGACAAGGAGTCCAGGTCGGTGGATAGGTTTGGGAAGCGCGTATACTCAGTGACTTTTTCTATCTGTGCGCTGGATTATTTGGCACATGTGATTTGACTTCAGTGAGACTTTGCTTTGGAATTCGCTGAGTCGCCCCCCAGAGTCTTTATCGCCGCAGGACAGACAGTTGTTCTCGGCGAAAATGTCTACTCTGAAGTTAGTCTCAAACACATCTATGTGACTCCTTTCCCATGCTACAGAAGGAGCAGCTAGGGTGGCTGGGACAGGCATAGCCATGAGGCGTCCTGCCTGGCTCAGATTGTGTCAGTTCGCGGACCCTTTCAAGGTGATGTTTATCAACGTTCCCTATGACAGTTCTTCCCTTTTTGGGAAGACAGTACATGACACACTTATCCAGAGCGAAAAGGACGGGAAGACTTTGTCTGCCGTCGGGAGTCCGCTTCTCTAACCCTCAGCGGTCTTTCTCTAGGAATCAGAGGGCAGCAGAAGATGTGGTTCCGAAAATCTCAAGTTTTCCCGGGATTCCCAGGACAGCTATTCCCCCCAGAGGCAGAGGGGGACAGGATCGACACCGACCCAGAGGTAGAGGGGGTCCCAGGAATTTCGGGTCTAAGGAACCCTTCTCTGATAGACCAGGTCAGCAGCCCTGAGGGGTTGCCCGACTGTCCTACTCTGGAGGCAGTTGGGGGACGATTGTCCATACACCCAGTGGCATAGGAGTCCATTACGACAGATCGCTGGGTTCTTCAGATTATATCCAGAGGTTACTCTCTTCCATTCGTTGCCCCTCCAAATATTACAAAACACCTCCCGGATGTTCCACCCACTCACATGGAGGCCGCAGCTCTAGAGGTTTCAAAGCTGCTTCTCAAACGAGCCATCGAACAGATCCCCCCCGATCAGTCCGGATTAGGCTTCTACTCAAGGTTCCTTTTGGTGCCAAAAAAGATGGGGGACCTCAGGCCCATTCTAGACCTGTCAACATTAAACCTGTCGCTAGCCAAACAGAACCGGATTGTCACCCTACAGTCCATTCTACCTGGTCTCAGAGAGTGTGACTGGATGTACTCGTTAAACCTTCAAGATGCTTACTACCACATCAAAATACACAGAAGCTCCAGGAGGTTTCTGCGCTTCTGGCTGGGAGCCAGTCATTTTCAGGTCAGAGCCCTACCCTTTGGTCTCACCACAGTCCCCAGGGTGTTCACCAAGGTAATGGTAGTTGTAACAGCTCACCTGAGGCTTTAGGGTATTCAGGTGTTTCCATACCTGGACGACTGGCTCTTCGATGCGCCCAACAAGCGCATTGAAGAGCCAGTCATTCGGTTAGCAGATCTACTGAGAATTATAGTCAATGTTCACAAATCCCATTTGCAACCAGTACAAGTTCTAGACTTCATTGGGGCACGGTTAGACACTTTGCAGATGAAGGTATTTGTAACTCCAGACAGGATTCTACATCTCGGGTGCCACATAGCTCAGATAGCGAACTCCAAGTCTTCAAAGGCGAGTGAGGATGTTCATCGTGCATACAGCTGCAGTAATCACATATGGGTTCTCTGCCATCAGGCGGTCCCTCGGTCGGCCGAATTCCAAAGTCTTGGTCCGGCGTCGGTTGTCGTCGCTTTCTCTTCTGACGTCAGTGAGGCCAGAGTATATAAGACACAGCCGACGCCATGTTCTCCAGTCTTTTTTGCCGCGCGGTGCCCGAAGCAGAAGCAGTTCGCAAGTGCCGGTCGGCCAGCTCCTGAATTACGAATATTTTGGAATCCGAAGTCTTCATTAAAGCTAAGTACCCCGTTGGGGAAACTTTTCTTGCCTCAGACCGATGTCAGAAAAAGTTAATAATTGTATTTCTTGTGGGAAGCAAATACCGCATAAGGATTTCCATTCCCGCTGCATACCTTGTTTGGGCCCAGACCACGACGTCTCGGGCTGTAGCTTTTGCGCTACCTTCAATAAACGCACTATTAAGCGTCGGGCGGAGTTCGCCCAGCACTACTTTGGTAAAGCTTTTGATTATAAAATGTCGTCGGACACTCCGACTACCGAGGGACCGACACGCGAGGCCTGCAGTCCCCGCCAAAACAGGCTACACGAGGTCCGGTTCTCAGCGAGACACCTTTGCAGTCCCTGACTACCGACGACACTTCTTTGGCGGTGTCCTCTGTACCCGAGACCGCTGGGTCTTCGGCCCTTTCCCAGACTACAACCAAAGCCTCTGCTAATGTTGAGCCTACTAATGTGGACAGGTCCACCTCCACCCATGGTGTATTTAGGCCCTCCTCTTCTTTTTCAATTAAGGCCTTTACTAAATCCAAAGCAGCCAGGCAGCCCATGAGGCCTGTTGTACAGGGCCCATCTCCAGGTCCCATGCCTAAAAAACAGATGCTCAGAATGGCTGAGGATTTAATTACTCTTATCAGAGGTTCTCAACCCCCTCCAGACAAGAGACCCAGAGTGGAGGAAGATTCTCCCTCTTCTGATCAGGGATCCATTTTATCAGAACATTCTGATGCAGAGGAACACTCTTACTCTCCTTTTGAGGATTCGGATGCAGAACAGTCCATTCCCTCTGTATCCCCACCTGAGGATTTTTCCTTTGGGGAAACCTTACACACCTTGAGGGAACACTTCCATTGGGAAGGCCAAGACTTTTCAGATTCCAAGAAAAGACTTGGGGAATTTCTTTTGTTACCTCAACACAGACCTCTGGCTATACCCCCTGTTTTGGACATACTGGATGATGTCTATTTGGAGGCTTGTCTTAACCCGGATTCTCTGCCTCCTGCACCAGTCAAACCTGATAGGTATTACAGAGTACCCAGCTCTCACCAATTTCTCTTCAAAAGCCATCATGCTGACCCTGAAACCATTTCACAAGGCCCCAAGGGATTGAAGGCCTCCACTGCCAAAAATCCACTTCCTGCAGAAAGGGAATCAAGATCTTTGGAAAGGTGGGGGAAAAAGGTATATACCTCGGCCACCCTAGCCATGAGGGCTTTAAATTGTCAGTTTCATATGCTTAAATATCAACAGTTCCCGTTATCACAATTGAGGAACAAAATGTCTCAACCTGAACAACAAGATTTAAAGGAGTTACAGGATATGATGCATAGTGCAGAACAAGTGGGTAAACACACTTTACAATGTGGTTATGATGCCCTAGAGGCCTCAAGTAGAGCGGCAGCTACAGGATCAAGTCATTCGCAGACACGCTTGGCTTAGGGAACAAAATTTACCTGATCATGTGAAAGCTAAACTTCTAGATGCTCCTTTACAAAAGGATGTGCTGTTTGGTACTAATGCTGAGGAGATACTACGGAAAATGGAAGAAAAAGCCAAATCTATGCAAACTGTCAAAGCTTTCTTACAGGTCCAACCACCACGTTTTAGCAGAAATTGGCCTTCAAAAAACTGGTCCTTTCCAGCCACTGACAAGCCCCAAAGAGGTAGATACAGACGCACAAGGGGCAGAGGGCAATCACAAGGATCATATAGAGGCCGACAATGGCAAACTCCAGCACCAAGAGGTGGCGAAGACAGTGCACAACAATACAGGAAGCAAACCCAATGACTCCCTCATTTCCATGCCAAGCATGTCTCAGCTGGCAGCACCTTTGGGAGGAAAACTAGCACTATTTGCAAGCAATTGGCATATTGTCACAACAGACAAATGGATCCTGGACATTATAAACAGAGGCTACAAATTTCAATTTCACACTCTTCCAAAAATGAGAGGCATGCCAAACCTGCCACAAAATCAAAGGGCAGAGGCACAACTGCAAATTTCAAAGCTCATAAGCATGCGAGCTATTCAAGAGGTACCTACCCACCAACAAGGTCAAGGTTTTTATTCAAGACTTTTCCTGGTACCAAGGAAAGGAACCGACTGGAGACCCATTTTGGACTTATCCACCCTAAACACATTTCTAATCGTACCAAAATTTAAGATGCTCACATTACAGCAGCTTCTTCCCATGCTGGGCAAGGAGTTCTGGCTGGTAACATTGGACCTCAAGGAGGCATACCTGCATGTCCCAATCAGACAAAGCTGCAGAAGATACCTCAGATTTCTTGCGGGTTCAATCCACTATCAATTCTCTGCATTGCCCTTTGGCTTATCTACTGCCCAGAGTATTCACAAAGTGCCTGGCATCAGTGATTGCCTACTGCAGACTTCAAGGGATACAAATTTACCCTTATCTGGATGACTGCCTGATCCAAGCCGACAGCAAGAACATACTTCTGGAACATCTGGCATATGTAACACGGTTACTGCTTTCTCTGGGATATACAATCAACAAAGAGAAATCAAGGCTAACGCCATCCCAGAAAATAACTTTCCTGGGTGCCAACTTGGACACAAACACCCAGATGGCCTACCTTACACCAGAAAAACAAGGGCAACTATCTCAGTACTTCAAAATACTAGCAAAAAGTACCAGGCTTACTGCAAGGAAAATCCTGCAGGCTCTGGGATTCATGGCATCTTGCATTCTATTAACCCCATTTGCAAAGCTGCATATGAGGAAACTTCAGTGGTACCTAAAAAACCTATGGTCTCAACACAGTCAGAGTTTGGAAACAGTAATACCAATAATTCCATGTTTGCAAAAGGAATTTCTATGGTGGGCCCAAGCATGTCAAGCAAACAAAGGCCTCCCATTCTGGAAGCCTCAAGCAAAACAAGTCATAACCACAGACGCCTCAGACTACGCCTGGGGGGCACACATGACGAACAGGTGCATTCAGGGCAAATGGTCCCAAAAAGAAAAGCACCTTCACATCAATCAAAAAGAAATGCTAGCAGTAATAAATGCAATTACAGCTTTCAAGGACTTCCTGCATCCAGGACAATTACTGATAAGAACAGACAACACCACGGTAATGTGGTACATAAACAAACAAGGAGGAACACATTCATACCCCTTGTGCAGACTAGCCATGACTCTTTGGAACTTGGCTCTGGAAAGACAAATCAAACTTCAAGCACAGTACTTGCCAGGATTGGAAAACACACTGGCAGACAATCTAAGCAGAAAAATGACAGATCCACACGAATGGAAGTTGCATCCTCAGGTGTTTGCAGAAATAATCCAAGCATGGGGGAGGCCAGACATAGATCTTTTTGCCTCCCACAGGAATCATCAATTGGAAAAGTTTTGTTCAAAGACTTTTCACCCAAAGGCCTGGAGAGTGGACGCCCTTTCATTCAGTTGGACAGCATGGACAGTTTACGCATTCCCACCTCTGCCTCTTCTGCCCAAGGTGCTTTTGAAAGCAAGAACAGACAAACCGAAGATGTTACTGATTGCTCCAGATTGGCCAAGGCAACACTGGTACCCACTCCTGTGGAGCCTAACACATACTCCTCCCTGGTCCCTGCCTCTAATGCCTCTTCTACTGACTCAGCACAGCTACAAAACTCTTCAGTCAGCTGAAAACACTCAATCTCGCTGCATGGAAAATTCCTTAACACCACAACAGAACCTACTCTCCAAGGAGGTACAGGATGTCATTTTGGAGGCCAGAAGGCCAGCTACAAGAAAGCTTACTCCGCAAAATGTAAGCGGTTTTGCTCTTGGAATGAGAAAAAAGGCCAGGACCATAGAAAACTGAACTTGCCTCAGGTACTACAGTACCTAGCGGAGCTATTGAACAATGGACTTTCTTTTTCTTCCATAAAAATCCATGCCTCAGCCATCTCTGCAGAATTCAACACTGATCCTCCTTTATTTTCTCACCCACTCTTACGACAGTTCCTCAGAGGGTCTAAGAATATAAGACCACCAAGGAAACAACCAATACCAGCCTGGGATCTTAATTACATACTAGAAAAATTAACATTGCCTCCTTTTGAACCAGCTGCCTCAACAGATTTGCAATATTTGTCCTGGAAGACAGCCTTCCTTCTGGCCATCACTTCAGCTCGTAGGGTTTCTGAACTTCAGGTCCTCATGGCGGTGCAGCCCTTTCTCATTTTCCATCAGGACAGGGTTTCCCTTCGTACCAACCCATCATTTATGCCTAAAGTGGTATCCAGGGTAACTTTAAATCAAGCCATACACCTACCCACCTTTTACCCCAATCCTCAAAACAAAGGGGAAAGGCTGCTACACTCCTTAGACATCCATAGGCAGCTTCGTTATTATTTGGACAGAGCAAAGTCCTTCAGGAAATCAGAACAACTCTTTGTGTCTTATGCTGTAGGGGCTCAAGGGAAGCCAGTTACAAAACAGACTATTTCAAAGTGGATAGGCCACTGCATATGGTTTTGTTACTCCTATCATGGAAAATCTGTTCCTGCAGGTATCAGATCCCACTCCACCAAGGCCACAGCTACCTCTACAGCCTTCCTCAGAGGAGTTCCTACCAAAGATATTTTGGAGGCAGCCACCTGGAGTTCTGTACATACCTTCACAAAACACTACCATCTGCCTTTATATTCCAGAACAAGAGCAGGTTTTGCCACTGCTGCTTTGCAGGGCATTCTGTCTCAACCCAGTTCCTCCTAGTACCTACCACCCAGTACATAGCTTTGGGATTCTACCCATATGTGATTACTGCAGCTGTATGCACGATGAACATAGTACAGTTTTGTACCTACCATAAATGTAGATTTTCGAGTGCTAATACAGCTGCAGTACAGGTTTCCCTCCCTCCTTCCCCACTTGGTAAAGGCATGAGGCCTAGCAACCTCTTCATACTACCTGACTGGGTTATCCGGCTATGTTTTATTTGCTTGTTACCACTGATTTTGGATTATATTGCATTGCTTGTATATGTATATAAGCACTATTTAGGTATTGCCTTCCTTCTGGGGGCACCTGACATCTGGGGCAAGAAAGACTGAAGAACATGGCGTCGGCTGTGTCTTATATACTCTGGCCTCACTGACGTCAGAAGAGGAAGCAACGACAACCGATGCCGGACCAAGACTTTGGAATTCGGCCGACCGAGGGACCGCCTGACGGCAGAGAACCCATATGTGATTACTTCAGCTGTATTAGCACTCGAACATCTACATTTATGGTAGGTACAAAACTGTACTTTTTCCGGGTTCCATGGCCACCGCCATATCTATTCTCCCTTATGTGCGCTTTCACATGCGGGTTCTTCAATGGACTCTGGCTGTTCAGTGGTCTTGGCTAGACCTGGCCATGGAATTTCCGGTCAAGATCAGTTACATCTGCAGGACATCTCTTCTTTGGTGGTTAAGTTCACCGGAGATATCAAAAGGACGTCCCTTTGCGTCACCTCCAGTCCAAACCACAGTGACCATGGACTCCTCCCAACTCGGGTGGGGGGGCACTGTTCGGGAAGGACAGTCCAAGGCCCGTGGTCCCAGGCAGAGACCAATTTGCACATAAATGTTCTAGAGATGAGGGCAGTGCTTTTAGCCTTGGAAGCCTTTCACGTAGTCCTCCCCTTCGGATAGATTGCAATTCAGTCAGACAACATGTCGGTTGTCTGGTATATCAACAAGCAGGGGGGAACCAGATCCTACCCTCTGTCGCGAGGCCATGAGAGTGTGAGAATGGGCAATTTCCACCGGTCGGTTTCTGATAGCAACGCACATCCCGGGGTGCTCCAACATTTTAGCGGACAGATTGAGTTGGGCCATTCTGGTGCCTTACGAGTGGTCTTTGAAACAGTCAGTGGAGGAGATCTTCCTTGCATGGGGTCAGCCTTGCTGCGATCTCTTCACATCTCCTCCTTCCAATGCAAAGTGCAATGAGTTCTTTGCACTGATTTCCTCACCAGGGGAAGTCCCCAGATTTGCTCTAGTCCATGCTTGGCCCCCCGGGCTTCTGTATGCTTATCCACCTTTACCACTCATTCCAAAGTTTCTTAAGAAAGCTTGCTGACCTACGGTGCAAAGTGATCCTCATTGTCCCATTCTGGCCTCGTCAGGTTTGGTTCCCATTCGTTTGGTCTCATCTCTTAGCTCCCCCGTGGATTCTGGATCCCTGCCCGGATCTACTTTCCCATCCGTTGGGGACACGTCCGTCCGATCTGGACAGCCTCAAGCTAACAGCTTGGTTGCTCCAGTTCCGTTAATTGCCAGGACTCCCGGTCTTTCATCCCCAGTAAAATCCATTCTGGTGGCCTCTCTCTTAAAGACTCCACTAGGAAACTTTATTGCAGTAAATGTATTGCAGTAAATGGAAGTGCTTTTCCATTTGGGCCTCACAGAGAAAAATAGATCCCTTTACAGGCCCTGTTCAAGCGGTGTTGGACTTCCTGTCTGGTATCTTTCAGCAAGGAGCTAGTTCCTCCACAGTGAAAGTACAATTGGCAGCCATTTCCAGTTTTCACGTTGGTGAAGACAACATGGCCTTAGCCTCCTCTAGGCTGTGTAAGGCTTTTCTTAAAGGTACTTTTCTGTTACGGCCACCTGTCAAGGATTCTGTACCTCCTTTGGGACCTTACTTTTGTTGTACAGGCATTGGTGGGCTCCTCCTTTCGTACCTGCAGCTTCGGTGGACTTGAAATTTTTGTCCTGGAAGACAAGTTTTCCTAGTCGCCATCACATCGGCTAGGAGAGTTTCTGAGCTTCAAGCTCTGTCTGCCGTGCCTCTTTATTTGGTCTTCCGTAAGGATAGGGTCTCTCTCCGTACTAACCCTTCCTTCTTACCTAAAGTGGCATCTGAAGCAAACATAAACCAGTCCATTAATCTGCCCATTTTCTTTCCCAACTTCCAAAATAGAGGTGAATACGAACTCCATTTGTTAGATGTTCATAGACAACTTAGTTTTTATCTTCATAGAATGAAGTCTTTCCACAAGACTGACCAATTGTTTGTTTCCCTTTATAAGCTTTTATGGGAAAAGCTATTTCTAAAGTTTCTTTAGCCAGATGGATCACTCTTTGCATTTCACATGCCTACTAAGCAAAAGGTTTATTTCCTCCTGGTATTGTTAAGGCTCACTCTACCAGGTCCATGACAACTTCTGCTGCTTTTTGGTCTAGGGTGCATTTGGACGATATTTGTGCAGCAGAGACATGGGCCAATTCACATACCTTCATTTCCCATTACAAACTGGATCTGATTTTGAGGGGTAGAGCATCCTTTGGCTCTGTGGTGCTCAGGAATATCCTTTCATAAGGGCCTCCCAGGATCGGAGTAGCTGGGGACTCTGTCCCACAGGTTGCAGATAAAATGAAGTTATGTGCTCACCATAACGTTCCATCTGAGTAGTTATACTTCATTTTTCTGCAACATTCCCTCCCTCCGTCCCCCGGACCTTATCCTGTTTTCAGGGTTGGTTTATTGGGTTGAGTTGCATATATATTTTTAGTTGCAGCAAACTCAGTCTGAGGGAAGATAGGAGATGGTAGGGCATTATGGGTAAGGGGAGGAGTTTGGATTTTGGAGCAGATGCTAGAAAAAAGTTTCCGGCTCGGATCCGATACGGATCCGTATACCCACAGGTTGCAGAAAAATGAAGTATAACTACTCAGATGGAATGTTATGGTGAGTACATAACTTCTTTTTTTGTTATGATTTGATTTTTTTTTTCAGAAGCCACTGTAGAAATGCTTAGATGTTCTTCATGTTTCACTGTTGCAGTCATCACATTTGGGTTATCTGCTTGCAGGTAGCCTTCAGTTGGCCTGATTATCAAAGTCTTGGGTCCTACATCGGTTGCTGTCTCATCTTTCATGACGTCAGGTAGTCGGGGGTGTAAAGCATGCAGCTGACGCCATTACATCAGTCTTTCTTGCCATGTTGTGCCCGAAGCAGATTGCAAGTGCCGGTCATCAGACTCCTGAAATTTTTGTTTTCGAGTTTCAGATCCGAAGTCTTCAACTAAGCTAAGTACCCCGTTGGGGATCCTTTTTATTGCTCTAAACCGATGTCCGTAAAAGTTAACAATTGTATTTCTTGTGGAAAGCAAATACCTCATAAAGATTTTAATTTGTACTGCATTCCTTGCCTAGGCCCAGACCACGACGTACCTCGCTGTCGGTTTTGTGCCTTGTTCAAACCTCTAACTATTCGTCGTCTGTTCATTTCACATCTAAATCGCCCTGCATGCAAAAAACTGGGAACTGATTACCCAAGACAAATGGGTTTTAAATATAGTTTACCAAGGATACAGATTCCACTTCCACTCCTTACCAACCCCAAACGGTTGGCCAGACCTACCCCCAAACCAGTGGGCAGAGGTTCAAAAGCAAGTTCTCTCGCTTGTAAACATCAGGGCTATTCGACCTGTCCCAGAAGAAGAATGGGGTCAAGGCTTCTACTCAAGACTTTTCCTGGTACCCAGAAAAGACAATTCCTGGCGTCCTATCCTGGACCTGTCTATCCTAAACACATTTTTGGTAATCCCAAAATTCAAGATGCTAACTCTTCATCAGCTGACTCCCATGCTAGGCAAAGATGCCTGGTTGGCAATACTGGATTTAAAGGAATCCTACCTGCACATCCCAGTAAGGGAATCTTGCAGAAGATACCTACACTTCAGAGCAGGCTACATGCACTATCAGTTCTCTGCACTGCCTTTTGGCTCGTCTACTGCGCCCAGGGTATTCACAAAGTGCCTAGCTCCAGTCATTGCATTTTGCAGGCAAAGAAATATTCAAATATACACAACTGGACGATTGTCTAATTCAGGCAGAAAGCCAGGACAAAGCCAGGACATACTATTAAATCATCTGGCATTTGTAAGGAAATTACTAACTTCTCTGGGGTACACTATAAATGAAAAGAAATCACATGTAGTACCCTGCCAACAAATTGTATTCCTGGGAGCAAACTTGAATACAACTTCCCAGATGGCCTACCTCACACCAGAGAAACAAGTTAATTTGACAGCCTACTTCAAACTACTGGCTACAAAGACCCAGCTATCTGCAAGGAAAATACTGCAAGCCATGGGGTTCATGGCCTCTTGCATTGTACCAATTCCATATGCAAGATTGCATATGAGGAAACTACAATGGTATCTAAAAAGCCTATGGTGTCAACATTCTCAGGACCTAGAATCAATGATTCGTATCATACCTTGTCTAAAGATAGAGTTCCTTTGGTGGGCAGAGGCCTGCCACCTAAACAAGAGACTACCATTCACTCTACCCCTGCTGCCCAAACCCTAACAGACGCATCAGACTATGCATGGGGGGCTCACTTGGCAGGGCGGTGCATTCAGGGCAAATGGAACCAGAGTCAAATGCACCTGCATATCAATCAAAAAGAAATGTTAGCTGTACAGAATGCTCTGACAGCCTTCAAGGACCACATCCTTCCAGGACAATTATTGGTAAAAACGGACAACACCACGGTTATGTGGTACATAAACAAGCAGGGAGGAACCCACTCATACCCTCTCTGCAGGCTAGCCATGGCTTTGTGGAACACAGCCTTGAGCTACCAAGTGCTACTACAAGCTCAATTCCTGCCAGGCAAGCTAAATACACTGGCAGATGATCTAAGCAAAAATCTCATGGACCCGCACGAGTGGAAACTGGAACCAAAGATATTCAACATGTTGAGAAATAAATGGGGAGCCCAAAGATAGACCTGTTTGCCTCCCCTCAGAACTACCAATTAGACAAAGTTTGCACAAGGACTCCCCACAGACAAGCTTGGAAAGTGGATGCCCTGTCCTTCACGTGGAAAAAACTATCAGTTTATGCCTTTCCCCCTCTGCCTCTCCTCTCCAAAGTGCTACTAAAGATCAAACAGGACAAACCAAGGACCATACTGATTGCACCAGACTGGCCATGCCAACACTGGGTACCCCCTGTTGTGCAGTGTGTCAGTGCTGGACCCATGGCACCTGCCCCAGACCCCTGTCCTGCTGTCCCAACAGGAGGGCCAGATTCTGCGCCCACAGCTTCAAACTCTGAACCTTGCAGCCTGGTTAATTACCTGATCTCTTCGTTACCATCCCTCAGTAAGCAAGTGATGGATGTCATTCTGGAGGCAAGGAGGCCTAGTACTAGAAAGTCCTATGCTGAAAAATGGAAAAGATTCTGTTCCTGGAGCCAAACTCAGGGGTGGGCACAACAGTGCCCAATTTACCTCATATTCTTCAATACTTAACTGAGATGCTTCACAAGGGCCTTTCCTTTTCTTCCATTATTTCTTCCATTAAAATTCATGCCTCGGCCATTTCAGCACATTATAATGCAGAGCCACCCCTTTTCTCTCATTCACTGCTGAAGCAATTCCTCAGAGGGGCCAAAAACCTAAGACCACCCAGGAGAGCCCCTACTCCAGCCTGGGACCTTAACTTTGTATTGGAAAAGCTCACTCTGCCTCCCTTTGAGCCAGCTGCAAATGCAGAGTTGAAATTCCTTTCTTGGAAAACAGCCTTCCTTCTAGCCATCATTTCTGCAAGAAGAGTGTCTGAATTACAGGCCTTCATGGCAGTAGAGCCTTTCATCATCTTTCATGCGGACAGGGTGTCCCTCAGGACAAATCCTTCCTTTATGCCCAAGGTGGTATCCAGTGTAGCCCTTAATCAGTCCATTCATTTGCCAACCTTCTTTTCTAAATCAGAACAAAGGGGAACGAATACTGCACTCCTTGGACGTGCACAGACAACTTAAATTTTACTTGGACAGGTCTAAATCTCAGGAAATCTGAACAGCCGCTGGTTTATTTGCTGCAGGGGCAGAGGGGAAGGCCATTTGTAAGCAGACCATTTCTAAGTGGATAGGCCATTACATTCATTTCTGCAATAAGCACCATGGAAAACCTACCCCACAGGTGATAGACCTCATTCCACCAGGGCTGCATCTACCTCTACAGCCCATTACATTCATTTCTGCAATAAGCACCATGGAAAACCTACCCCACAGGTGATAAGACCTCATTCCACCAGGGCTGCATCTACCTCTACAGCCTTTCTCAGAGGTGTCCCTACCAGGGACATCCTAGAAGCTGCTACCTGGAGTCTGTACATACCTTCACCAAGCATTACCACTTGCCAATTTTTTCTAAATCCAGAGATGGCTTTGCCACTGCAATCTTGCAAGGCCTTATAGGTGGTCCTAATGCTATATAATTGCCTCCTCCCCAACCTTAGCTTTGGGAATCTACCCAAATGTGATGACTGCAACAGTGAAACACGAAGAACATAGTACAGTTGTGTACATTTACGATAAATGTAGATGTTCGAGTGTATTCACTGTTGCAGTCCTGGTTACCTTCCCTCCAGCCCCCTGACTTCTGTTGACTGTACCTTTATTTTTGTTTACTATGCTTACAGCTTTCTGGTGTATTTGCTTTTTTTTGGACGTGTAACCTTGAATATAATTGCTTCCCATTATGAGTGCACCTGACATCTGGGGCAAGAAAAACTGATATAATGGCATTGGCTGCATGCTTTATACCCCTGACTACCTGACGTCATGGAAGATGAGACCGCAACTGATGCAGGACCCAGGACTTTGATAATCAGGCCGACTGCGGGCTACCTGCAAGCAGATAACCCAAATGTGATGATTGCAACAGTGAATACACTCTTAACATCTACATTTATGGTAAGTGTACACAACTGTACTTTTTTATTTTGGAATTACTGCGTTTCATTCACCCTGTTGGAGAGATAGATAATAGAATATTGACCCACTGAGACTGATGCTGATTCTAGTAATGTATTTATTTCTGTTTTCAGAAAAAATTAGAGTTCTTAAAAAGCCTGGATCTGTTTAATTGTGAAGTAACAAACCTGAATGACTACAGGGAAAGTGTCTTTGGCCTCCTTCCGCAACTGACCTATCTTGATGGCTATGACCAGGATGATCGAGAAGCTCCGGACTCTGATGCAGAGGCTGATGGAGATGGAGTAGATGATGAAGAAGATGATGAAGGTGCAGTATTCGTTTATTTCAAGAGACCGCAGTGTTGCATTTGTATTCCTCAATTTGGAAGGAGATCAGGGAGGGCATTTAATGGCTAGACCTTTTTCATGTGTGTACGTAGAAAGAGTGCACATTTAATTGCTGGCTGTCTGGTACCCTGGTAGTTCACCTGTTTGGTGCCCCTCCCCTGCAAGTCATTCTTGAGGACTAAAAGAAAATCTGCTTTTAACTCAAACCAGCATCTTTTTTCTACACTTCATAAAACCCACCGAATGTCCTAGTCCAGTGATTCACAGACTTTATGGGCCAAGACCCATTTTCAAAAACTGTAATTTTTCGCGACCCACTACTCTAGTTGGCATGTGTGCATGTGAAGCACGCATAGTCCTTCTTAACTAATTGCATCTGGGTGACTCCTCCAGTTGCATCTGCAGTTAGCTCCTACTTATGCCTCTAATATTGCTTATTCATATTTGCATCATTAATTCTAAAACCATGCTATGTACAAGGTTTCAAAAGATTTCATCTTAAAGCTTGCACAATGGCAAACTCAGCTGCATTGATATCTCTGTCTAGTGCAAGTAAATAGATATTAACTATTGTTTTTTATAATATCAATTTATATAGATATAATTTTCACATTTTTCTAAATATATCAAAAATCAAGTAACACGGAACTCCTTAGCCTCATATGAAAGCTCTCAGCTACATGAATAAAATGTTGACAGCATGTGTGTAACTTGCTTGCTGCGATATTGTAAGTTTATAAAATTATTACAAATATCATCGTTACTGTGTTTACTGTGACTTCGGTTTAAGACCTAGACCCTAGAGAATACTACCACTGTAAAAGTAAATTGTGCTGGAGAGTTTGCCATTTATACCTCTTTCATAACTTCTATAGTTCCAGAGATAAGAACATTTATTTGAAATGTGAGGACATCATTTGATTCTGTTAGAAGGCTTAGGCTCCGCCCATTGGAAATTACAAACTTCCTGAGCTCCATTGGAGTGAGTGAGTTAAAGGAGAAAGACAATACCACCACTGAGTGTTTTTGGGATTTAAAGGGGCCATGTAAACTATTCCCATACTTTAATTATGAGCAGAGCCGGATCATGGTCAAATGGGGCCCTAGGCAGGGTAATAGACTAGGGACCCCAGAGCAGGCCCTCCTGCAGCAGCCCCATCCCCAGCCACACTAGTGTTCCATTACTTGGCTTTTTCTTCCCAGTTACCATGAACACTGTTCATCTCCGTCAGTGTGCATACTGTTTTCTTATTTACAGATATTGAAAATAAAATGCACAAACACTGATGGCCATTTGCTAAGCAAGCACTACAGTTTCACGGTGAAAACAGACTTGGCATGAGCAGTAAACTTTTCTGCCATATAACTCACATTCATTGAAATAGCATTAAAACCTACATTCAAATAAAATGCACATGGCCAGTGGAGAATTAAGTTTACCTTTGGGCTATTTTCAAAATCATAGGCTCCTTGCACACATTTTAGGGCCATGCATACATGTATGGTCACAGGTTCATAGATTAGTACTAGGCTAACTGCCCTTGTGGGGCATTTCAATCCTAGCCAGTTACCCCATGTGAGAGTCAAACCCTGCACCTTGTGTTTGTAAGGTAAACACATTAACCATTATGCCAACCTCCCACCTTCCTGATTGTGTTACATTATATTCCTTGTATAATACAGCACCACTTGTTAGTTTGTTTTAAATTTGTAGTCCTGAACATTTTTCCAGTAAGCAATGAAACAAAATGTATGACCCAGTAATAAAACTGCCCATTTCAGAACATTTTAACCACAAAAGGCGACTCAGACTTCTGTCATTACAATCCACCAGTATCAGTCAGCAAGCACAGTCTGTGCAGAAGTAAAATTCATCTGAATAATTCCACTTTAAAGAGATTTGTAACTAGTGAAGAGGCTGCTACTGGCAAGCAACTTTACATTTCAGTGTTTTGTCTACAAATTCAGTGCCTGCTGCCCTTGAAGAATGAATTGTCTGTTACGATAAAGAAAAATTGGTAAGCTGGTAGTACTGCAATAGGGAATGAGTGAGAAACTGACAGGTTCATAGTTACTAGGCGTCCTGTACAAAGGAAGACACAGGAATGCAGAACCCCTATTCCCCCTGAAAATGCACCAAATAATCGACAGGTAGGGCATTATATAGCATGCCTCCATACCTCTCAACCTCTTGGCACAAGAAAATAGAAGATGCCGCCACACCTCAGTGTTAAGTGTGTGTGTGTGTGTGTGTGTGTGTGTGTGTGTGTGTGTGTGTGTGTGTGTGTGTGCGCGTGTGTGTATTTTTGAAGCCTTCTGGCCAGACGTGACCCACACTTTGGAAACCTCTGTCCTCATTTAAGCTCACGCGTTTGAGATTGCAGGTGCTTAAATGATTTTACCGCTACAGGGAGCGCTACAGCAGGGACATAAAGTGAGCTGAGCTGATTGGTGCTTATACTAAACACTGATCGTGCCCACCAACTGCTTACTTCAGAGTCTACTTCCCCTTTTGCCCTGCCCTTGCTGCAGATATGATTAGACTATATTTTTTAAAATATTACAAATCTGAACCCAAATGAGATCATGGCAGATATGTAGCCAACAAATAAGTATTTTGTACTGTAAGTGCTGTATTTGTATGTTTGGACATTTTGCAGCACATTTTTACTTTTATACAGGCAGTGGTCAGTTGGAAAAAAAATTTCTGATTCTATACTTAAATTATGCATGCACATTTATAGATACATGCATGTGCATATATATGCACATACATATGTAAGTATATATAGATATATAATTTGTTAGATGGTAAATGTATACTTATTTAGTATATTTATATATACGTTATCTTTTACCTGTTTTTGCCTCCACACCTGCCAACTTTCGGGCCTCCTCCTGTTGGTCATGAGCCCATTCTTTTCCTCTTACTGGGGATTTGCACTTTGAATGAGAGTCCCCCTTTAGGGCCATTATCAGACTGATGTGGGAGTGTTTTTTGGCCCCCTCAGCAAAGTCCCAGCCTTGGTGACTGACAAACATCCACATTACTGCACGATGTCCTGCACCTTCCACTCACATTGCTTACCTCACAGAGGTAAGGTGCAGGGTTTGAGTCTTGCCTCTGGTCATTGTCTAGTTATTGGCTAGGCAAGTAGTAGTCTGCAGACTGCCTAGTATTAAACCATGAGCCTGTTAATTATTTGGAAAAAAATAAAAATACCAGTAAACATATCGTCAGGCCCCAGTGGCCTAATGGATGAGGCATTGCATTCCTAAGCCAGGGGTTGTGAGTTTGAGTTCCATTGTTACTGATGTAATCTGGGGGTGAGGTTGGTATAATGGTTAAGCTCTTTACCTTACAGGTACCAGAAGTTAGAATCTAACTCTTATTAGCTATGCTTGTAATACTCTGCAGACTGATAGCTATTATTTACCTGTCGACCTATGCTAATGACTGTATTTGGCCCGAGATCAGCAAGTGTACTTCCTTGGTTCTGTCTCTTTTGATGCTGACCAAAACCACCATGCAGATGAGTTTGCAGGTTCTGGCCACTCCATCCCACCCTCTCCTGCCTGGTGGCTCTTGGTGTCCAAACCACTATTAAAATTTGGGTCATCTGAGTAATCATTAAGGCATTATCCTATGCCACAGAGCCAGTTTTTGTACATATAGGTAAATTGGTGGGTAGAGAATGTGTTTATATGAGAGACATACGCATTTATAAATATGGATATATAGATACGTATAGACATCAATACGGAGACAATCTAGAAATAGATGTAGAATTTATAGAAATGTATGTGATGTTCTTCATCTCACATTGCTGCAGTCCTTACTTATGGGTAGTCCGCTGTCCTCGGTCGGCCCGAATACCAAATTATTAGGCTGACGTCGGTCATGGGCGCCTAGATCTGACATCAGAGCGTCAGGGTATAAAGGCGCATGACCGACGTCATATCCTCAGTCTTTTTTGCCGCATGGTCCGATGCAGAAGCAGCGTTGCAAGTGCCGTTCGGCGTTCTGAAATTTTTCGTTTTCGGAGTTTCAGACCGATAACAAGTTGGGCTAAGTACCCCGTTGGGGAATATTTTTGTTTTTTCTTGCCTCAGTTACTTACCGGATGTCAGAAAAAGTGAATAATTGTATTTCTTGTGGGAAACAGATACCGCATAGGGATTACCACTCGCTTTGCATTCCTTGTTTGGGACCGGAACACGACGTAGTCGGGTGTCGGTTTTGTGCTAGGTTTAATAAGCGCACTATAAAACGGAGGTTAGATTGCGCTAGGTTAGTCTTTGGCAAGAGGTGTAATTATAATATGCCGTCGGATGTTCCGGCGCCTGCTTCTACTAAGAAGCGCAAAGACAAATATTTAAAGCCTAGGCAGGATGATTCGTCCGTTCGGACGCGGACCTTTAGAATCTACAGCTGAACAGGTGGATCCGGCTGAAGTTTCTGTTGAGTCCCAGGGGAAACTTTGATTTTACAGGATGTGGCCTCTCAGGAGGCAGGTCAGGCTGAAGGGGCCTCGCGAGGTTACTATTCTCCCTTCTATGCCTAAGGTGGTTAGGCCTTCTGCTACTGTTTCTAAGGCTCCTTCTAAGGGCAGGTCTGTCTTGCCTTCCTCTGGTGTCAGTTCTGGTTCTTCAGGGTCTGTGCCTAAAAGCACATGCTTAAAATGGCAGAGGATTTGATTACTTTAATTAGAGGTTCTATGCCCCCTCCTGATAAAAGGCCCAGGATGGAGCCAGAGTTGGAAAGTTTGGAGCAGGCCTCAGATGATTCAGAGTCTTCTGCTGAAGACATTCAAGATTTCCTCCTTATTCTGATTCTGATGCAGAGGATTCCACTCCTTCTGCTTCTCCTCCAGAGGATTTTTCATTTTCAGAAACTCTGCATTCCATGAGGGAGCATTTTCAGTGGGAGGGACAGGATTACTCTGATTCACGGAAGAGACTTAGGGAGTTCTTGTTTTACCACAGCATAGACCCTTAGCTATACCTCCGGTTTTGGATGTTGTTTCAGATGTTTTTCGAAGCTACCCTTAATCCAGATTCTGTGCCTCCTGCCCCAGTTAAACCGGACAGGTATTACAGGGTGCCTGAGGCTCATAAATATCTGTATAAGAGTCCTAGGGCGGACCCAGAAACTGTTAGTCAGGGGCCTAAGGGTGTTAGAGCCTCTGTTGTTAAGAATCCGGTTCCTCTGGATAAGGAAGCTAGAGCTTTGGATAGATGGGGTAAGAAGGTGTATACCTCTTCTACTTTAGCAATGAGAGCTTTGAACTGCCAGTTTCATATGTTGAAGTATCAGAATTTCCTCCTTTCTCAGCTAAGGTCTAAAGTGGATGCTTTGGCAGAGGGCATAGAGTGTAAAGAATTGCAGGATTTAGTGCATGTTTCTGAACAGGTGGGTAAGCACTCTTTGCAATGTGGTTTTGATGCTTTACAGGCTTCTTCTAGGGTGGCTGCCACTGGTTCAGTTATTCGTAGGCACGCCTGGCTTAAGGATCAGAATTTGTCTGAGCATGTTAAGTCTAGAATTCTGGATGCCCCTTTACAGTCTGAAGTTTTGTTTGGTCCTCCTGTGGAGTCAGTCTTAAAGAAAATGGAAGACAAGGCTAAGTCTATGCAGACTGTGAAAGATTTTTTGCAGGTACAACCTCCAAAGTTTAGTAGAAATTGGCCTACTAAGGGGTGGACGTACCCTTCTTCTGATTCTCAGTCTAGGGGTAGATCTAGGCATGGTAGGGGCAGATCTCAGAGTACTTTCAGGCCGAGACAATGGAGTTCGCCTGCTCAGTCTGCTGGTGAGGGCAGGGGCCAGTCCTTTCGTAAACAGGCCCAATGACCTACATTTTTAGCTGCCAGATTCTTCTTGCCTGGCAGCTCCTTTGGGAGGAAAGTTGGCTCTTTTCAAGCAAAATTGGCAAGTAGTCACCCAAGACAAATGGGTATTGGACATTATAAACCGAGGTTACAAGTTCTATTTCCATACCATGCCTCCTTTCAAAGGCATGCCAGACGTCCCTCCTCGGCAAAGGATAGAGGCTCGCAGACAAATTTCTTTACTTCTTCAAATAGGAGCTATACAGCCAGTTCCTCTGTCAGAAGTGGGCCTAGGATTTTATTCCCGCCTGTTTCTAGTTCCAAAGAAAGGGAACACGTGGAGACCAATTTTGGATTTATCTATCCTCAACACTTACCTGGACATTCCAAAGTTCAAGATGCTGACTTTACAACAACTTTTACCTCTGTTGGGAAAAGATCACTGGATGGTTACTCTGGATCTCAAAGAGGCTTACCTTCATGTTCCTATCAGGCCCAGTTGCAGGAGGTACCTGCGTTTTGGCTGGAAATTTACATTATCAGTTCTCTGCATTGCCCTTTGGCTTATCTACTGCCCAGAGTGTTCACAAAGGTTCTGGCTCCAGTGATAGCTTTTTCAGACTAAGAGGAATACAGATTTATCCTTATTTGGACGATTGCCTGATTATTGCACAAGAAAAGGACGAACTTCTTCATCATCTACAGTATGTGATGGCAGTGTTAAGATGCCTAGGGTATTCTGTGAACGAAACAAAGTCCAGTCTAGTACCCTCTCAGGACATGTGCTTTCTGGGTGTGAGACTGAATACAGCTTCCCAGATGGCCTTTTTGACCCCGGACAAACAAATAAGCCTTTCTCTTTATTTCCATCAAATGTCTCTACGGTCCAGGCTGACTGCAAGGACAGTCCTTCAAGCCTTGGAGTTCATGGCATCTTGTATTCTGGTGCTTCCCAATGCCAAATTGCATATGAGGAAGCTTCAATGGTATCTCAAAAATGTATGGACACAGCACTGCCAAGATCTAGACACTGTCATTCAGATAATACCTTGCATTCGGAAGGAGTTTTTGTGGTGGGCTCAGGAATGTCACCTAAACAAGGGACTCTCTGTGACCCGGCCAGAGGCGAGTCAGATTCTAACGACAGATGCCTCGGACAAGGCTTGGGGAGCACACCTCAATGGAAAATGGGTGCAAAACACGTGGCCTGTCAAACTCCAACATTTGCATATCAACTTGAAGGAAATGTTAGCAGTCCAGTTTGCATTGATGGCTTTCAAAGATTTACTTCACCCAGGGCAGGTGTTGATTCAAACAGACAACACTACTGTCATGTGGTACATCAACAAGCAGGGGGGAACCCATTCTTACCCTCTTGCAGGCAAGCGATGATTCTGTGGGAAACTGCTCTCAATCTACACCTCAATCTTCAGGCAAGGTTTCTACCAGGAGCACAGAACTCCTTAGCAGATGTATTGAGCAGACAAATAGTGGATCCTCACGAGTGGAAATTGGATCCTCATGTATTTCAACAGTTGACAGTGTTATGGGGAACTCCAGACATAGATCTGTTCGCTTCTCCACTAAATTACCAGTTGCCAAAGTTTTGCACAAAATGTTTCATCACACAGCTTGGAAGGTGGACGCTCTATCATTCAGTTGGAACAATCTGCATGTATATGCCTTTCCACCTCTGCCTCTTCTTCCCAAGGTACTCTTGAAGGCCAGACAAGACAAGCCAACCATGATTTTGATAGCACCGGATTGGCCTCGACAACACTGGTACCCACTACTGAGGAGCTTAGTACGAGAACCTCCATGGCCTCTGCCTTTGATCCGCACCTTTTGTCACAAGAGGACAGTCACTTCCTCAATGTCAAGATTCAGTCTCTACATCTAACAGCCTGGCATATTCTGTTTTAGACTCTGGAGGGTCTCAGCTTCCACAACAAGTTTTGAATGTTATTTTGGAGGCCAGGAGGCCTAGTACCAGGAAAGTTTACGCTGATAAATGGAGGAGATTTTTATTTGGAGCAAAGGAAAGGACTTTGATGTCTCCAAACCTGATTTAAGTGTTGCTCTTCAATATCTTACTGAGTTATTGGACAAGGGTTTGTCTTTCTCCTCAATAAAGGTCCATGCTGCAGCCATTTCTGCTCACTATGATTGTGACCCTCCTTTATTCTCTCATCCTTGGTTTAAGCAATTTCTTAGAGGGCAAAGAATATAAGACCCCACGTAGAGCTCCTACTCCTGCTTGGGATCTCAATTTTGTGTTGGAAAACTCACTCTACAACCTTTTGAGCCTGCAGCTACTGCCGAGTTAAAGTATTTGTCATGGAAAACTGCTTTTTGTTGGCCATTACCTCTGCAAGAAGGGTTTCTGAATTACAGGCCCTCATGGCAGTGGAGCCTTTCCTGATTTTTCATAAGGATAGGGTATCTTTACGTACTAATCCTTCCTTTATGCCTAAGGTGGTTTCTAGTGTGGCCTTAAATCAAACTATTCATTTGCCTACTTTTTATGCAAACCCCCAAAATAAAGGGGAGAAAATTTAGCATACTTTGGATATTCACAGGCAGTTGCGTTATTATTTGAGCAGAGCCAAGGAGTTCAGACAGTCTCAGCAATTGTTTGTTTCTTTTGCTTTGGGTTCACAGGGTAAACCTGTTTCAAAACAAACTATTTCTAAATGGATTGGGTTTTGTATTTCTTTCTGTTATTCCCATCATGGTAAGGAGATTCCTGCTGGAATCGGGCCTCATTCCACTAGGGCTACTGCTACTTCTACGGCCTTTCTAAGGGGTAGCTACAAAGACATTTTGGAGGCAGCTACTTGGAGTTCAGTGCATACCTTTTCTAAACATTACCACCTTCCTCTTTATTCTAAGTCTAGGGCTGGATTTGCCACTGCAATTTTACAGGGCATTTTAGCGGCCCCTAATGCTTTATGATTTTTACCATCCTCCCTTTCCGTTGCTTTGGGATTCTACCCATAAGTAAGGACTGCAGCAATGTGAGATGAAGAACATAGTACAGTTTTGTACCTACCATAAATGTAGATGTTCAAGATCCACATTGCTGCAGTCCAATTACCCTCCCTCCTTCCCCACTGTAGTTAGACTTGGTGCTATGCTTTAGGTGATGGTTGTTGTTGGGCATGTTTTTGGGAGGTATTCTGTTTTTGGCTGTGGCCTTTCTGGTTTGGCCTTCTGACATCTGGGGCAAGAAAAGACTGAGGATATGACGTCGGTCATGCGCCTTTATACCCTGACGCTCTGATGTCAGATCTAGGCGCCCATGACCGACGTCAGCCTAATACTTTGGTATTCGGGCCGACCGAGGACAGCGGACTACCCATAAGTAAGGACTGCAGCAATGTGGATCTTCGAACATCTACATTTATGGTAGGTACAAAACTGTACTTTTATGCACACTAATTCTGTCACAATGGATGTTATGTGATCCTATCTCGCCTACATTCTGTACTGAAGACTCTGCACGCTATGCTATAGAGCGAAGCCTCTTATTGGCTGAGCTATTCTATATCCCAGGATGCACCACCACTACTTCCCCAGATCTCGTTTGCCGCTTACAAGCTAGGACGTGGTCTCGAACTTGGCTGAGCTAAGTGCTTTTTTTTTCTGAAAGTTTTTCTGTCAGGAAATTCTTTAATCTTTACCCAAAAGCTGTTTTAACAGCTATCGTTGTGTATAAGTGTGTTTTTGTGAATTTTTTTGTGGTAAATTTGTGTGATTGGACAGGGAAAGGTTTCCGTTTAAGTTAGAGGGGCCTTCCCCTAGTTCTTTAGTCAGTCTTCTTGTTATTTCGGAGAGGTCAAGTACCTGTTTGAGTTAGAGGGTTCTTGGCCCTCTTTTTGGTGTATTTGTATTTGTTTAAGTTTCTTGGTTTTCGCTCTCGTTTTAAAAAAAAAAAAAAAAAAAGTTTTTTATTATTGTGAAAATCTTTGTGCTGATTTTTTCTCTGTTCTAGTGAGTAGTCTACAGGCATTATGTCTAAAGAGCATAGACCCTCAGGATTTAAGAAATGCACGAGATGCAACTATAGAATGTCCATCACGGACAATCACTCCTTATGCGTGTACTGTTTAGGTGCCAAACACCTTCAGGAGTCTTGCAGCGTGTGTCACGCGTTTTCCTCTAGGGTCCTCCAAGAGAGGAAGAATAAATTGATCTTAAAAGGGCTTATCAAACTCTCCTTCGAAGAGGCCTTATCTTCCTCTTCCGCTCCAGCTAAGAAAAAGAAATAGTCGGCTCCGACCAGCCCGTCGGAACCGACCACTAAGAAATCTAGGCAGGCTTCTCCATCGGCTCCACGGACTTCGGAGTCGAGGGCGGAACGGTCTGCCTCGATGCCTCCAGCCTCGACTCCTCTGGTTTCGGAGCCGATGGCTGGGGCTTCGAGAGGCGGGTCACCTTCATCAGCTCCACTGATTTTGGAGCCGATGAGGGTTGCCGGCTCAGACTCTTCCCCTTCGGCACCGAGGGAAATTGCTATGGAATCTCCCTCGGCACCGATACTGATAGAGTCTATTCGGAGCCGGTCCCCCAGTCCTTCGGAGCCGATGGAGAAGTCGGTTCGGACCCGGTCGGTCTCCTCCCAATCTTCCAAGATGTCGGATTCGGACATCGACAGGGTGCTCCTAAGACTGTTTCAGTCTCCTGTATTCCAGAAATTAGTTTCGGCTCCAGCCCATTCGGCTTCGGAGCCGATGGCCCACCCTGTAGTTCTGGTTCCTCCTCCAACAGCCTCGGCACCATTGGAGCCGGTGCTGGTGGAGCCGATGGAGGTTTTCGGGTCGGCTCCGACCCTTAGTCCAACCCCGGCTCTCGAGTCGGAGTTCGGTACACGGACTTCCTCGGTCGGCCCCGGGGGGGGGACGCTTCGGGACCGATGTTTTCGGTTCCGAGCCTTCCTCTCGGTGCGTCGGTTGCAAGGGTACCGTCTACTGTTGTGGCCCCGGGGGTTGGACCTTCCCAGGACTCTGGCGGTCCGGCCTTCAGGGCCATGAGGAGTGCTTTGGCCAAATCTTCTTTGGCTACCTCCACGGTCTCACCGGCACCTTCCCTACACACGGAGACTGGGTCTTTTGTAGTCCCCCTGTCGCTAGACAGCAGAGCCCCGGGGCCTGAGGTCACCCCCAGTGGGGTTCCCCCCCTCCTGGAGGTCCCTCTGAAGCTTCTTCGGAGGAACCCCCAAGGAAAAGACTGTGCAAGAGGAAGCACGTCGACTCCCCCGATGAGTCTCTCACGTCGGACACCGATCTTGATGATGCAGAGGGGTCCCCTAAGTCATCCACAGATGATGTCTCCTTTGCAGACATCTTGGAAGCCCTCAAACAACGAGGCGGCTGGCATTCCAAACCCCCTTCTGCTGACGAGTCGGTGTTCCTCAAGGCCTTTGGGGCTCAGCCCTCCGCCTCCTGGGTGTCTCTGCCCTTCGACGAGCTCCTAGATTTGATCTGTCGAAGGGCGTGGGAGCATCCAGACTCTGTGGAACCGGTGCCGGCTCGCACAAATAAATTCTTATCAGCACCCCCAGAGAAGGAGTTTCTGACCAAAGGTGTGGCTGTAGATGCCCTGGTGGTGGCATCTGCTACCCAACAAGATGTAGCAGAGGCTTCGACGTCTGGGGCGTGGGAGCATCCAGACTCTGTGGAACCGGTGCCGGCTCGCACAAATAAATTCTTATCAGCACCCCCAGAGAAGGAGTTTCTGACCAAAGGTGTGGCTGTAGATGCCCTGGTGGTGGCATCTGCTACCCAACAAGATGTAGCAGAGGCTTCGACGTCTGTCCATCCTCCTAATAAGGAGTCTAGGAGCATGGACCGGTACGGGAAGCGCACCCTCAGTTCAGCGGCCTTTACTTTAAGGTCCCTGAACTATTTGACGCACTTCACTAGATTTCAGAGGGATCTGATCAAGGAGCTTTCAGATACCCTCTTGGGTAACCTACCTGAGCAGCTGGCCCAGACGGTTGGCTCTCAGTTGGCTACTCTGTCATCGATATCAAACTCGTCCATGAGGCTCATTTCATATGCAGCCGAGGGGCGAGTAGAGCGGCAGGTGTTGCTCTACGGAGGCAAGCCTGGCTCCGCCTGTGTCATTTTGCGGAAGCCTTTAAGTCTTCCTTTGCCAACGCTCCCTTTGATGGGTCCTCTTTGTTTGGACCCAAGTTAAAGGACACATTGACCCGCTGTGAGCAAGAAGGTAAGACTTTGACTGCCGTAGGGGCACGGTTTTCCACTCCCTTTCGGCCTTACCCCAAGGCTAAAAGAGGAGGGAAAATGTGGTTCCGTAAATCACAGAAGTCTTATCCCTCGCAGCAGGACGATCCCCCCTCTAGAGGCGGAGGAGGGGGAAATTTTTCTGGAAGACGCTGTCCCAGAGGCGGCAGAGGCCCCCGCAACACTGGAGACCGCGAGTCCTTTCGTGGCTCTTCAGCCTTCCACAATCCCTGAAGGATTGCCCGACTGTGCATCTCCAGAGCCAGTCGGGGGTCGTTTTTCGAGGCACCTAAAAGCCTGGGAGGTTATCACTCAGGACGGATGGGTGCTTCGAATCATCGCCGGAGGTTACACTATCCCCTTTTCACATCCCCCTCCGCCGTCCAGGAAAATCCCGGACCCGCCACCCAGTCAACGGGAAATCGCAGCCTTCGAAATCTCAAAGCTGCTTCAAAAAGGAGTCATCCAACCGGTCCCCGCAGACCAGATCGGATTAGGGACTTACTCAAGATTCTTTTTGGTGCAAAAAAAGACCGGGGACTTGAGGCCCATTTTGGATCTCAGCAACCTAAATCGTTCAGTCAAGAAGTCCAAGTTCCGAATGGTCACCTTGCAATCCATTCTCCCACTGCTGGAGAAAGGTGTTTGGATGTGCTCCATAGATCTCAAGGACGCCTATTATCACATCCTGATAGAACAGGCTTCCAGGAGACATTTGTGCTTCAGCCTGGGAGACAGTCATTTTCAGTTCTGCGCACTGCCCTTTGTGTCTCACCACAGCCCCCAGGGTGTTCACCAAATGTTTGGCGGTCGTGAGAGTCTAGGATTCCAGGTGTTTCCATATCTGGACGACTGGCTCCTGACTGCCACCTCCAGGCGTCTACTATTGCAGAACCTAGCAGCCACCATATCACTAGGTACTTCCCTTGGAATCACCTTCAATTGGCCAAAGTCTGTGTTGCTGTCATCTCAGCGCATAAGGTTCATCGGAGTAGAGATAGACTCAAACCAAATGCGGGTCTATCTTCCTACAGAAAGGATACAGACTATACAGGCTCAAGTCCGAGCCTTGCTTCTCAAATCCAAAGCCCCAGCCAGGATGGTCCTGCAACTATTAGGCTCCATGTCGGCCACTGTTCTCCTAGTCCCCTTAGCAAGATTGCTTATGAGAATTCTCCAGTGGCTCCTATCGACCCAGTGGTCTTTTCAGTCTTCTGTCACCTCATACGGATCACGGAAACCTGCAAACGGGACCTCCGCTGGTGGCTGGTGTCCTCCAATCTGGATCAGGGACGACCCTTTGTTCCACCTCCTCCTACAGCCACATTGACAACGGACGCCTCCCAGACGGGGTGGGGGGGGGCATTACCTGGGCAGGTCAGTCCAAGGCAATTGGCATCCCGACGAGAGTCTCCTTCACATCAACATTCTAGAAATGAGGGTGGTGCTTCTATCTCTACAAGCCCTCCACGAGTACCTCCCTCAGGGCGTAATCGCCATTCAGTCCGACAACATGTCAGTAGTCTGGTATCTGAACAAACAGGGAGGGACCAGATCCTACCCCCTTTGCAGAGAGGCCATGAGAGTTTGGGAATGGGCAGTGGCGACCAGACGTTTTCTGGTAGCGAATCATATCCCTGGGAAATCCAACGTGATAGCCGACAGACTAAGCAGAACTATTCTCTCTCCTCGCGAGTGGTCTCTGAACGATGCAGTGGCACCTCAGATCTTCAGCAGATGGGGAACTCCTTGTTGCGACCTTTTCGCGACCCCGCTGAACGCGAAGTGCAGAAAATTCTTCTCTCTCACTCCAGCTCCGGGGGAGATTCCCATGGACGCCCTAGCCCATCCTTGGCCCACCGGCTTGCTTTACGCCTTCCCTCCGGTTCCCCTCCTTCCCAGAGTGATCCAAAAGGCGACTCACTCAGGGAGCAAAATGATTCTAGTTGCCCCTTACTGGCCTCGTCAGGTATGGTTTCCCTAACTTCGGAAGTATGCTCTGGACAGTCCATGGTTCCTGGATCAGATCCCGGACCTATTAATTCATCAGTCGGGACAACTCCATCAGTCCCTTCACTCTTTGAAGTTAACAGCTTGGCTCCTTCTCTTCCGACTATAGTCAGAAATCATACTTTAGACCCGGAAGTCATACGTATCTTATCCTCGGCCCACAAGTCTGCCACTAGGAAATTGTATACTGGCAAATGGAAGAGATTTGCTATTTGGGCTCAACTCCGGGGTCTAGATCCCATCACTGTCCCGGTGTCAGAAGTCCTGAAATTTCTAACTTCCCTATTCAATCAAGGTTCCTCAGTCTCTACCATCAAGGTCCAATTGGCAGCTATTTCCAATTTTCATGAATCTATAAACCCACCTTTGATGAGCAGCAGATTGTGTAAAACCTTCATAGAAGGTGCTGCGCTTTTACGACCTCCGATTTCTCATCCTGCTCCTCCGTGGGATCTCGATGTGGTATTACGTGCCTTAACCTCCTCCCCCTTCGAACCGGCAGCAACCTGTGATTTGAAATTTCTTTCTTGGAAAACTGCCTTTCTGGTTGCGATTACTTCAGCCAGAAGTGTTTCAGAGCTTCAAGCTCTGTCTGTCAAACCACAGTACCTGGTTTTTCACAAAGATAGAGTATCCCTCAGGCCTAACCCATCCTTTGTCCCTAAAGTATGTTCCAGTTTTTGCCTGCAACAGTCATTAGAACTGCCAGTTTTCTTCCCAAAGTACTCAAACAAAGCAGAATACATCTTCCACACATTGGATGTTCACAGACAATTGCGATTTTATTTAGATAGGACCCAACAAACACGGAAAACAGATAAATTGTTTGTGTCCTTTTCGGACAATAAATTGGGCAAAGCCGTCACAAAGGTCACTATTGCCAAGTGGATCAGGGACTGTATTAGTCAGGCTTATTCCTCTTCTAATAAAGAGCTTACAACCTCTGTCAAAGCTCACTCTACAAGAGCTATGGCTACTTCAATAGCATTCCATTCTAAGCTTGCCATTAGCGACATTTGTGCTGCGGCTACGTGGTCTTCTCCGCACACCTTCATTTCCCACTACAAATTGGATGTGGCATCTCGGGGGCGAGCTTCATTTGGTTCCACAGTTCTCAGGAGTGTTTTCCAGTGAGCCACCCAGGAATCAGGTGCTAGGGACGCTGTCCCATCAGTACAGAATGTAGGCGAGATAGGACCACATAATATCTTTTAGTTATGTACTTACCATAACTTTAGATGTTTGGGATCCATCTCGTCTACATTCCTAATAACCCACCCTCCTTCCCCCTGCCTTGGAGATCAGAAGAGACCGGACGGTCCGAGTACTATTGTTTCATCTTGAAACATCTGGCAATGTTATATAAACAGTTATGTGTGTGTGCATGAGTGCGGACAAACAAGATCTGGGGAAGTAGTGGTGGTGCATCCTGGGATATAGAATAGCTCAGCCAATAAGAGGCTTCGCTCTATAGCATAGCGTGCCGAGTCGGAGCCGAGGATCGGCTCCGAACCCATCATTACAGAATGTAGGCGAGATGGATCCCAAACATCTAAAGTTATGGTAAGTACATAACTAAAAGTTTTTGCTATTAGGACCTTAGAAGGTTGGATTTTTTTTTTTTTTTTTTTTTTTTTGTTTAAAGAAATTTTTAAGCCGTGAGCTCAGCCACCATACACATTTAAAAATGATTTACCGAGCAGCAGGACATGGCTTACCTCTGCTCTTCTACAAGCTTTGTTGCAACTTCCTCCATAGTCTGCGGTTAGGCTGCACCTTGTGTAGCAACATGTCTTTATTACTATTTCCATGGATAAGGAATTGTGCTGCAGTAGTGGTCCTTATGAGCATTGTACAGTTGTGGGAGTGTGCTTAGCAGGTGTTTGAATAAAGATTTTACTGGTGTATTATGGGCTCCCACTCCTCTGCTGTTTCATCTCAAGTCAGCTTGTTGGGAGAATTTGTAGAGGTGTTATTCTCACTTTGAAACAACCTTCCTCCCAGGACACTTGCAGTGACATGGTAATACTCTGTGATGGGATGATCCTTTTAGGCCTGGATACCTCTAGTGCTGATAGGGGCATTTGTCAGTGGCCTTACCCCTGCAAAGATTAGTAGATGGTACTGACTGTTCCAAACAGAAGTCCTTGGTGTGGCGATGTCCAGTAACTCTAGTATGGTCAAAAAGATTGATGTCTTTCTGTGGTTGATTCTGACATATAATAAATTGCACTGTAACTGTGATTTTCTTTGAACATCTGCTGTTACAGTGAGTACACTTGCACAACAAAAAGTGTGTGACCGCATTCATGCTGAACCCAAGGCAGGTCTGACATTTAACATATGGAACGGTCTTAAACAGCAGAAATTATTTTCTTCCTTTTCATACTGCAAGAACTGAAAAGCTGCATTTCCTGATAATTGTGGACTGTGTATGGAATTGGGTGAAAGAGGAAAACTCGCGGCAATAATGACCATCAATTTCAACCACCTCTATCCTGAGCAGTCATTTTTTTTTTCATTCAAATTTGAAAGAGCTGAGAACAGTTTTGATCTGAAGTAGTTAACTTAAAAATTATCTTCAACCTGTGGGTATTTGGATCCATATCAGATCAGAGCCGGCAACTTTATAAGCATCTGCTGGGAGCTCCAAGTTCCTTCCCCTTACCCATAACACACCACCATCTTCTGCCTTCCCCCAATCTTGTTTGCCACTTCGTGCATCATCATTGTGATCTCCGCAACTGTGAGCTTTAGAGTTTACTGTAAGTGCTTTTTGGGGTTTGTTTCGAGAGTTTTCTCAGTTAGTTCCCTTTTTCCTCCCCCTAATGCTAGTTCATCGTTTTTTGTCAAAAAAAAAAGTTATATCGTGAGGTAGTTTCTGTGTAGGTCCTTCCCTTCCCTTAGTGTGTGCATGGTCAGGTAGTGTGTTTGGGTGTCTAGGGCGTAGCACATTTGTCCATCCAATGTAGCATTTGTGCAGGGTTTAATCCAAGGGCCCTTAAAGATAGGCCAGACTTGTTTGGATTCTTCTACGGCGTCAGCTTCTACAACTCGCGCCCAACCCCCCCCAGGCTGGTACTCACCCTCCCGCTAGACCTGCTGAAGGGGATGTTGCCAGAGGGAGAGACAAAAAGGACAGACACAAGGATGCAGAGAGAGGGAGAGATGGAGAGAAGAAAGGGGATAGGCCCTGTAAACAGTCTCCAGATCGGGAGTCCTTCCCTAGCCCACCTTCTAAGGTCTCGAGACCTGTTTCTCCTTGGCTCCACTCCCCCATATTTTCCCCAGAGACTATGTAGCCGAGGCCTTCCTCTAGATGCGACCAGCCAGATCTGAATCGGTCACTTCCTCCCGCTCGACTGAGTCTTTCTGAAATGGATATGGACAGGATGATGAGGAGATTCATTCTGACCCAAATCCAGATGGGAGTCTTGCCAGGCCCCTCTCCCTCTGGAAGGGAGACTTCCATGCCGTTCTTTCACCCGATTTCTCCTTCCCCGATCCGACCTGCAGTTTTGGGGTATATGGATCCGAGGATCTTCGGAGCTGGGGATTCGGCAGCAATGATTCCTCCAACCTCGACTCCGGCGATTACCTTGAGTTGCTTGGATCTGAGCAGCTCTCCGGACGGAGGACGGGGAGTCTGTCCCGAGGGGATGGATGCGTCTTCGGCTCTAACCTTATCGGATCCAAGCAGATGTTCATCGTGCATACAGCTGCAGTCATTACAGATGGGTTATCCTGCCGTCAGGCGGGTCCTCGGTCGGCCGAATTCCAAAGTCTAGGTCCGGCGTCGGTTGTCGTCGCTTCTTCCCTGACGTCAGTGCGGCAGGGGTACAAAAGAGGCAGCCGACGCCATTTTCTTCAGTCTTTCTTGCCGCGCGGTGCCCGAAGCAGAAGCAGTTCGCAAGTGCCGGTCAGCCATCTCCTGAGATTTACGAAAGTATTTCAGCCAAAGTCTTCTTGAAAGCTAAGTACCCCGTTGGGGAAAATTTTCTTGCCTCAGACCGATGTCAGACAAAGTTAATAATTGCATTTCTTGTGGGAAGGAAATACCGCATACGGATTTCCACTCTTTCTGTATACCTTGCTTAGGCCCAGACCACGACGTCTCGGCCTGCCGTTTCTGTGCTAGGTTCAACAAGCGCACTATTAAGCACCGGGCGGAGTTCGCCCTTCATTATTTTGGCAAAAAATTTAATTATATCATGTCGTCGGATACTCCGACTCAGTTTTGAGCAAAAGACGCAAAGGTAAGGACCGACATTCGAGGTCTGCACCGACTACTGAGACCACGCTTAGGCCGACTACCGGTTCTCAGCGAGGCGCCTACGCAGCCCCTGACTACCGATGACACTTCATTACCGGTGACTACAGTACCCGAGGTCGCAGGCTCCTCGGACCCCATTCCTCCTGCAGATACCAACGCCACTCTTGGCGGGGAAACTCAGAATTTAGACAGGCTTGCCATTTCTCAAGGTGTCTTTAGGCCTTCCTCCTTCTCTATTAAAGCTTTCACTAAATCTAAAGCAGCCATGAAATCCAAAAAACAGGGTCCTCAGACCTCCTCTCAAGGCCCCATGCCTAAAAAGCAGATGCTTAAAATGGCTGAGGATCTGATTACTCTTATCAGGGGTTCCCACCCCCCCTCGGACAAAAGACCCAGACTAGAGGAAGACTACCCTTCCTCAGATCAAGCTTCTGTTACCTCAGAACACTCTGAGGAAAAGGATTATGCCTATTCACCCTTTGAAGACTCTGATGCTGAGGAGTCTATTCCCTCGGTCCCCCCCCCCCCCCCCCCCCCAGAGGACTACTCTTTTGGGGAAACCCTGCATTCATTGAGGGAACACTTTCACTGGGAAGGTCAAGATTACTCAGATTCCAAGAAAAGGCTAAGGGAATTTCTTTTGCTCCCCCAGCATAGGCCCCTGGCTATCCCTCCTGTTTTAGATATATTGGATGATGTGTACACAGAAGCCAGCCTTAATCCAGATTCTTTACCTCCAGCTCCTGTTAAACCAGACGTGTATTACCGGGTTCCTGATTCTCACCAGTTCCTATATAAAAGCCATACTGCTGACCCAGAAACTATTTCACAGGGTCCCAAGGGAATTAAGGCCTCTACTGCTAAAAACCCATTACCTTCAGAGAGGGATTCCAGAGCTTTAGAAAGGTGGGGGGAAAAGGTGTACACCTCGACCACTTTAACTATGAGAGCATTAAACTGTCAATTCCACATGCTAAAGTATCAACAGTTTTTGTTATCTCAGTTGAAAAGCAAAATGGCACAACCAGAACAACCAGATTTAAAGAGTTGCAGGATGTTCTTCGTCTCACATTGCTGCAGTCATAACCTGTGGGTAGTCCGCTGTCCTCGGTCGGCCCGAATACCAGAGAGCTAGGCTGGCGTCGGTCATTGTCGCCCAGAGCTGACGTCAGTACGTAGTAGTACTTAAGCGCACGACCGACGCCATATCCTCAGTCTTTCTTGCCGCGTGGTCCGAAGCAGAAGCAGCGTTTGCAAGTGCCGTTCGGCGTTCTGAAATTTTCATATTTCGAGTTTCAGACCGAAGACCAAGTTGAGCTAAGTACCCCGTTGGGGAAATTTTTGTCTTTTCTTGCCTCAGTTATCCGGATGTCAGAAAAAGTCAATAATTGCATCTCTTGTGGGAAACAGATACCTCATAGGGACTATCATTCTTTCTGTATTCCTTGCTTGGGGCCTGAGCACGACGTGGTCGGGTGTCGCTTTTGCGCTAGATTTAATAAGCGCACCATTAAACGTAGACTAGACTGTGCCAGGCTTGTTTTCGGTAAGCGGTGTATCTACAACATGCCGTCGGATCCTCCGACGCCCGCTACCGCGAAAAAGCACAAAGATAAATCTTTGAGGTCTAAACCGGATGAGTCGTCCGTTGCGGACGCCGGTTCTTCGGAGCCTCCGGTTGAAGCTGTGGATCCAGCCGAGGTTTCGGCTGAATCCCAGGGGGAACCTTTACTTTTGCAGGAGTTGGCTTCTCAGGAGTTAGGCCCAGCTGAGGGTGCTTCTCGGGTATCTGTGGTTCCATCTTTACAAAAGGTTATTAGGCCTTCTACTTCAGTGGCTAAAGGCCATACTAAGGCCAAATCTTGTTTGGGCCCTGGTCATAGTTCTGGCTCTCCATCCCCTGTTCCTAAAAAGCATATGTTGAAAATGGCAGAGGACTTGATTACTTTAATTAGGGGTTCTATGCCCCCCCCCCAGAGAAGAGGCCTAGGGTGGAGCCAGATTTAGAGGGGATGGATCATTCCTCTGACTACTCTGATTCTTCAGCTGAAGAAATTCAGGATTTTCCTTCCTATTCAGATTCGGAGGCAGAGGATTCCTGTCCTTCTGCTTCTCCTCCAGAGGATTTTTCTTTTTCTGAGACTTTACATTCCATGAGGGAACATTTCAAGTGGGAAGGTCAGGATTTTTCAGATTCTCGGAAAAGGCTTAGGGAATTTTTGTTTCTGCCACAACATAGGCCCTTGGCTATTCCTCCTGTCTTAGATGTTGTTCAGGATGTTTTTTCTGAGTCTTCCCTTAATCCTGATTCTTTGCCTCCTGCCCCTGTTAAGCCAGATAGGTATTACAGGGTTCCAGAAGCACATAAGTATTTGTACAAGAGTCCTAGAGCTGATCCTGAAACTATTATTCAAGGTCCGAAGGGTGTTAGGGCCTCTGTGGCTAAGAATCCAGTTCCTTTGGATAAAGATTCTAGAGCGTTGGATAGGTGGGGGGAAAAAGTGTATACCTCCTCTACGTTAGCTAT
The DNA here is from genome assembly GCF_019279795.1 of Protopterus annectens. Classification (NCBI taxonomy): domain Eukaryota; kingdom Metazoa; phylum Chordata; order Ceratodontiformes; family Protopteridae; genus Protopterus; species Protopterus annectens. The sequence goes on along the minus strand of NC_056728.1, from coordinate 600,845,250 downwards.
GAGGGCTTTGAATTGCCAGTTTCATATGCTGAAGTATCAAAACTTTTTGTTAGGCCAATTGAAGTCTAAGGTGGATGCTTTGTCTGAGGGTTTAGAGTGTAAGGAGCTGCAGGAGTTGGTTCATGCATCAGATCAGGTTGGCAAACATTCTTTGCAGTGTGGTTTTGATGCTCTTCAGGCTTCTTCCAGGGTGGCTGCTACAGGTTCAGTTATTCGTAGACATGCCTGGCTTAAGGATCAAAATTTGTCAGAGCATGTTAAGGCCCGGATTTTGGATGCTCCTCTACAATCTGAAGTACTTTTTGGTCCGCCTGTGGAATCAGTTTTGAAAAAGATGGAAGATGAGGCTAAGTCTATGCAGGCGGTCAAGGATTTTATGCAGGTGCAGCCCCCTAAGTTTAGTAGGAATTGGCCTGCTAGAGGATGGTCTTATCCTTCTTCGGATTATCAGTCTAAGGGCAGGTCCAGACGTGGTAGAGGTAGAGCTCACGCTCAGGGTTCTTTCAGACCTAGGACATGGAGTTCTCCTGCACAGTCTTCTGGTGAGGGCAGGGGTCAGCCCTTTCGTAAGCAGACCCAATGACCTGTGTCTTCCGCTGCCAGATCCTTCCTTACTGGCAGCTCCTCTAGGAGGAAAGTTGGGACTTTTCAAACAAAACTGGCATTTGGTCACCCAGGACAAATGGGTGTTGGATATAATAAATCAAGGTTACAAGTTTTATTTTCACACTTTTCCTCCTTTCAAAGGCATGCCGGATGTGCCTCCTCAACAAAGGCGGGAGGCCCAGGAGCAAATTTCTTTGCTTTTACAGATGAGGGCAATTCAGGTGGTCCCTCCGTCAGAAGTAGGCCTAGGTTTTTATTCTCGTCTATTCCTAGTGCCAAAGAAAGGAAACACTTGGAGGCCAATTCTGGATTTGTCCATTCTCAATACCTACCTAGATGTTCCAAGGTTCAAGATGTTAACATTACAACAACTTCTGCCCATGCTAGGCAAAGATCATTGGATGGTGACCCTGGATCTCAGAGGCCTATCTTCACATTCCTATCAGGCCCAGCTGCAGGAGATTCCTCAGGTTTCGGGCTGGTACTTCTCATTATCAGTTCTCTGCATTGCCCTTTGGTTTATCTACTGCGCCCAGGGTATTCACAAAAGTTCTGGCTCCTGTAATTGCTTTCTTCAGACAGAGGGGAATACAAATTTATCCTTATCTGGACGATTGCCTGATTCTTGCTCGGAACAAAGACAAGTTACTACAACATCTCCAGTATGTAATGGCAGTTTTAAGGTGCCTAGGGTATTCTGTGAACGAAATAAAGTCCAGTCTAGTGCCCTCTCAGGACATGTGCTTTCTGGGTGTGAGACTGAATACAGCTGCTCAGATGGCATTTCTGACCCCGGACAAACAAAGAACTCTTCATCTATACTTCCTGCAATTATCAGCAATGTCCAGGCTGACTGCAAGGACAGTCCTTCAAGCCTTGGGGTTCATGGCATCTTGCATACTAGTACTTCCCAATGCCAAACTGCATATGAGGAAGCTACAATGGTATCTCAAAAGTGTGTGGACTCAACACTGCCACGATTTGGACACGGTCATTCGGATTTTACCTTGCATCCAAAAGGAATTCTTGTGGTGGGCTCAGGAATGTCACCTCAACAAGGGACTCTCTGTGGCCCAACCAGAGGCCAGTCAGATTCTAACGACGGATGCCTCGGACTTGGCTTGGGGAGCATACTTCAATGGGAAATGGATACAAGACACGTGGCCTCCCAAACTTCTACATTTGCATATCAACATGAAGGAGATGTTAGCAGTCCAATTTGCATTGATGGCCTTCAAGGACCTACTACAGCCGGGACAGGTGTTAGTTCGAACAGACAACACTACAGTCATGTGGTACATCAACAAGCAGGGGGGTACCCACTCCTACCCTCTTTGCAGACAGGCAATGATATTGTGGGAGACTGCTCTCAGTTTGCACATCAATCTTCAAGCATGGTTTCTGCCAGGAGCACTGAACTCCCTAGCAGATGTATTGAGCAGGCAAATTGTGGATCCCCACGAATGGAAACTGGACCCCCAGGTTTTCAAACAGTTGACGGTGGCTTGGGGAACCCCAGACATAGATCTGTTCGCTTCACCACTAAATTTCCAACTGCCAAAATTTTGCACAAAGATGTTTCACCCAAATGCTTGGAAAGTGGATGCTCTATCTTTCAGTTGGAACAACCTTCATGTTTATGCCTTTCCTCCTCTGCCTCTTCTTCCCAAGGTACTCTTGAAAGTCAGGCGGGACAAACCTTGCATGATTCTAATAGCACCAGATTGGCCACGTCAACATTGGTATCCTCTGCTGAGGAGTTTAATTCAGGAGCCTCCTTGGCCTTTGCCACAGATTCCTCATTTGTTAACCCAGTCAAACAATCATTTTCTCAATGTCCAGGTGCATTCCCTCCATCTGACAGCCTGGCATATTCTGTGATGGAGCCGGGGGGGGGGGGGTCTCAGCTTCCTCAGCAGGTTTTGGATGTCATTTTGGAAGCCAGGCGGCCTAGCACTAGAAAAGTTTATGCTGATAAATGGAAGAGATTTTTTCTTTGGAGCACTGCAAAGGGTTTTGATGTTTCAGTGCCTAATTTGAGTTTTGCATTACAGTATCTTACTGAATTACTGGACAAAGGTTTGTCATTCTCTTCTGTGAAGGTTCATGCGGCAGCCATTTCTGCTCAGTATTATTGTGACCCTCCTTTATTTTCTCATCCTTTGTTCAAACAATTTCTTAGAGGGGCAAAGAATATAAGACCCCCACGTAGAGCTCCTACTCCTTCCTGGGATCTCAATTTTGTTTTGGAAAAGCTTACTTTACCTCCTTTTGAACGTGCAGCTACATCTGAATTGAAGTTTTGTCTTGGAAGACTGCTTTTTTGTTGGCCATTACCTCTGCTAGGAGGGTATCTGAATTGCAGGCACTCATGGCAGTTGAACCCTTTTTGATATTTCATAAGGACAGAGTTTCTTTGCGAACTAATCCTACTTTTATGCCTAAGGTGATTTCTAATGTGGCCTTGAACCAGTCTATTCATTTGCCTACTTTTTATGCTGATCCCCAAAATAAAGGGGAAAAACTCTTGCATTCTTTGGATATCCACAGGCAGTTATGTTACTATTTGAGCAGAACTAAGGAGTTCAGACAGACTCAACAGTTATTTGTTTCTTTTGCTTTAAGTTCACAAGGGAAAGCTGTTTCAAAGCAGACTATTTCAAAGTGGATTGGTCATTGTATTGCTTTTTGCTATTCTCATCATGGGAAGGATGTTCCTGCTGGGATCAGACCTCATTCTACTAGGGCTACTGCCACTTCTACTGCTTTTTTGAGGGGTGTAGCTACTAAGGATATTTTGGAGGCAGCTACATGGAGTTCAGTACACACTTTTACTAAGCATTATCATCTCCCTCTTTATTCCAAGTCCAGGGCTGGGTTTGCCACTGCAGTTTTACAGGGCATGTTAGCAGCTCCTAATGCTTTATAGTTTGCCAGCCTCCCTTTTCCTTTGCTTTGGGATTCTACCCACAGGTTATGACTGCAGCAATGTGAGACGAAGAACATAGTACAGTTTTGTACCTACCATAAATGTAGATGTTCGAGGATCCACATTGCTGCAGTCCAATTATCCCTCCCTCCTTCCCCTCTATAGGTTGTGGTTGCTGGGTTTCTTTTTGGGGATGCTCTTTATTTCCACACTGGTGGTTGTTGGGCTTTTACTATTTTAGCTCTGGCCTTTCATTTTTAGGCCTTCTGACATCTGGGGCAAGAAAGACTGAGGATATGGCGTCGGTCATGCGCTTAAGTACTACTACGTACTGACGTCAGCTCTGGGCGACAATGACCGACGCCAGCCTAGCTCTTTGGTATTCGGGCCGACCGAGGACAGCGGACTACCCACAGGATGTCCTTCATGGATGCATCTGCAGTCATAACAACTGGGTTGTCCTGTCGTCAGGCAGCCCTTCAGTCGGCCGGATTCCAAAGTCCGGGTCCGGCTTCGGCTGATGTCGCACTTCACCCGACGTCATCTCTGTTGGTCTTCGGGTATAAAAGCATCAGCCGACGCCATTTTCTTCAGTCTTTCTTGCGTGGCGCAAGCAGAAGCTGTTCGCAAGTGCCGGTCGGTCGGATCCAGAGATTACTTCTACCGAATACTACTTGAAGACTTCTAAAGCTAAGTACGCCGTTGGGGAGTCTTTCTTGCCTCAGCCGATGTCAGAAAAAGTTAATAATTGTTTAACCTGTGGGAAACAAATACCTCATAAAGATTTCCACTCTTACTGCCTGCCTTGCTTAGGCCCAGCCCACGTAGCAGCCTGTTCGTCCTGTGCTTCTTTCAACCGACGAACGCTTGGACGTCGGTCGGAGTTTGCAGAACAGTTTTTCGGTTCTGATTTTGCGTACATTATGCCGTCGGATCCTCCGACTACGCATTCTGCCAAAAAACGCAAAGAAAAAGACCGACACTCGCGGTCCGCGGTTTCGGCCGAAACCATGGTTAAGCAAACCGCGAGTGTCTCGGTTTCGGCCGAAACCGAGAAAACTGATCAAAATACAGCTGAATCTATCTCTACAACTGAGGTCCTTGCTAACACTCTTGAATCGGCCTCAGAAATTTTACCCACTGACTTATCAGACACCATTCCCTTGGATGTCTCTACCCCAGCACGTGGTGCTGCTAGGCCTCCAGCAGCCATGTCCATTAAGGCCTTCGCCAGGGCTAAAGCAGCCAAGACTACTAAAACAGTGCCTGTTAAACCCCCCTCAACCAGGCCCTCTTCCAGTTCTCAAATGCTTACTTTGGCAGAAGATTTAATTTCATTAATTAGAGGATCTCAATCTCACCCAGACAGGGCCTCTCAGCCCCCAGAGAAGAGACCTAGGGCAGAGCCCCATGAGCCAGTGTCCTCTCTGCTGATGAATCAGACATAACTGACCAGTCAGAGGCTCCTTTCTCCAATTTTGAAGATTCTGATGCTGAAGAATCCATTCCAGCTGCTTCCCCACCAGAAGAATTCTCCTTTGGGGAAACCTTGCATGCCATGCGAGAACAGTTCCAATGGCAGCAACAGGATTTTTCAGACTCCAGGAAAAGACTTAGGACCTTTTTGCACCTTCCACAGCACAGGCCCTTAGCTATACCTCCTGTTCTCTCTGTGGTGGATGATGCTTTCAATGATGTCTGCTCCGCTCCAGATTCTTTACCCCCAGGCCCTGCCAAACCAGACAGATTTTACAGGGTGCCAGATACGCATCACCACCTTTACAAGGCCCCTCTTGCAGACCCGAAACTATTTCCCAGGGTCCCAAGGCAGTAGCACGACCATAGCTAAAACCCTGTTCCTTCTGAAAGGGAAGCAAGGTCATTAGACAGATGGGGTAAAAGGTTTACACTTCAGCCACTCTCTCAGCTAGAGCTTTAAACTGTCAGTTTCACATGATACAATACCAAGAGTTTATGCTTGATCAGTTAACTAAAAGCTAACCACTGATGAATCTCTTGATAAGAAATATGTATTAGAAATGGTAAATAACATACAGCAAGTTAGTAACCATTCTTTAAAATGTGGCTATGATGCACTGGAGGCTTCATTTAGATCAGCCATGACTGGCACTGTAATTAGAAGGCATGCATGGCTAAAGGAGCAAGCTTTACCGGATCATGTTAAATCTAAATTGCTAGATGCTCCTATGGATAAAACAAGTTTGTTTGGTACACCTGCCCAGCAGGTTATGAAGAAAATGGAAGAAAAGGCAAAATCAGTCCAGACAGTTAAAGATTTCTTGCAGGTTCAACCCCAAGGTTTAGCAGGAACTGGCCTGCCAAAAATTGGTCCTTTCCTGACTCCACAAGACCTCAAAGGGGCAGGAATAGACGTTCCAGAGGCAGAAACCAATCCAGAGAAGGTGCCTACAGAGGACGACAGTGGCAAGGTAACAACAGAGGCACAGACTCAACACCTGCCACTACATCAACACAGCCACAGTGACTTAATCCTAAACCCGCCTACCAGGGAACAAATAGCAGCTCCTCTAGGCGGAAAGCTAACCTTATTTTCAAAAACTGGCACCACATAACAAAGGACAAGTGGATTTTACGAACCATAGATCAAGGTTACCGGTTCCACTTCCACACTTTACCAGACAAAAGAGGAATGCCAAATCTACCTCCAAATCAAAAGACAGAGGCTCTACAACAGATAATGGAGTTAGCAAACATGAGAGCTGTGGAGAAAGTGCCAACAGCAGAGCAAGGAAAGGGTTCTACTCCAGACTATTCCTAGTTCCACGAAAGCAACAAAGTTGGAGACCAATTCTAGACCTGCCCACCCTGAATACTTACATCATTGTCCCAAAATTCAAAATGCTGACCCTACAGCAACTTCTTCCCATGCTGGGCAAGGAGTGTTGGCTGGTAACTCTAGATCTCAAGGAGGCATACCTGCACGTCCCCATTCGACCAATCTGCAGAAGATACCTCAGATTTCTTGCAGGATCAGAGCACTATCAATTCTCAGCATTGCCCTTTGGCTTATCTACTGCCCAGAGTATTCACAAAATGCCTGGCATCAGTAATCGCCCATTGCAGACTACAGGAATTCAAATTTATCCATACCTGGACGACTGCCTGATACAAGGAGACAACAAAAGCAAGCTGACAACAGATTTACAAAGGGTCATTTACTTGCTTCAAGCACTGGGATACACAGTCAATTTACAAAAGTCAAGACTGATACCATCCCAGACAAGGACTTTCCTGGGAGCGGAATTGGACACAGTAAGACAAATGGCATTCCTAACTACAGAAAAACAAAAAGAACTCCCTCTTTACTTCTTGGCACTAACAAAACTGAACAAGTTAACAGCAAGAAAGGTACTGCAGGCCTTGGGTTTCATAGCATCATGCATAATCTTGGTTCCATTTGCCAGACTACATATGAGAAAACTACAGTGGTACCTAAAGAATTTATGGTCCCAACACAGACACAGCCTAGAAACGGAAATCCCACTAATACCATGCTTAAAACAGGAGTTCCTATGGTGGGCTCAGGCATGCCAGTCAAACCCAGGCCTGCCCTTTCGCAAGGGTCAAGCAAGCCAGACCATCACAGACCTAGGATGGGGGGCGCATATGCTGGACAAATGCGTACAAGGATTGTGGACACAGGACCAACTTCACCTGCACATCAACCTAAAAGAAATGCTGGCAGTAAAACTGGCAATCCAAAAGTTCAGACCATTTCTCAAGGAGGACCACTTGATGATAAGGACAGACAACACCACAGTCATGTGGTACATCAACAAACAGGGAGGCACTCATTCTTACCCCCTATGCAGAATGACTTTGGAGCTGTGGACCCTGGCACTCAGCTACAACATCCAGTTACAGGCAATATTTGTGCCAGGAAAAGAAAACTCTCTAGCAGATATGTTAAGCAGGACCACATCGGATGCCCACGAATGGCAGCTGCACCTGGACATCTTCAAGACCATCTCGAAGAAATGGGAATGCCTCAGATAGATCTATTCGCATCACCTCTCAATCACCAGCTCAAAAATTCTGCACAAGGACATTCCACCCACTAGCATGGAAAGTGGACTCGCTCTCCTTCAGCTGGAAAGGCCTAACAGCATATGCATTCCCACCTCTTCCCTTGATACACAAAGTACTACTAAAAATCAAGGAGGAACGTCCAAGGATAATACTGATAGCTCCAAACTGGCCAAGACAGCATTGGTACCCACTGCTGAGGAGCATGTCTCGGAACAATATGTGGCCAATACCCCTGATGCCTTTGATGCTAACTCAGAGCAACTTCAGCACCATGCATCCAAACCTAAAAACGCTGCAACTGACTGCATGGAACATCACATAGCAGCTGCTAATACAGAACTTTCACAAAGAGTTAAAGACATTATTCTTGAAGCACGCAGGCCTTCAACTAGAAGGAATTATGCTGGGAAATGGAAAAGGTTTGTCATTTGGAGTTCTGAAAGAGGAAAAGATGTATCAAACATAGATATGCCTAACATTCTGGAGTATCTGGCGAACTACTTCATTCAGGCCTGTCCTACTCCTCCATCAAGATTCATGCATCAGCTATTTCAGCAGAATACAGCTTTGATCCACCTGTTTTTTCACACCCTTTGCTCAGGCAGTTCCTCAGAGGAATCAAGAATGTAAAACCTCCAAGGAAACCACCATTGCCAGCTTGGGACTTGAACTTTGTGCTAGAAAAATTGACACTATCACCTTTTGAACCAGCAGCAACAGCAGACCTACAACACCTGTCATGGAAAACTGCTTTCCTACTGGCAATTACTTCAGCAAGGAGGGTTTCAGAACTACAGGCCTTAATGGCAGTGCAACCCTTTCTAATCTTCCACCAAGATAGTGTCCATGAGGACTAATCCTACATTTATGCCTAAGGTGGTATCCAGAGTGTCTTTAAACCAGGCAATCCACCTACCTACCTTCTTTCCCAACCCACAAAACAGAGGGAAAGAATACTGCATACCTTGGATGTACATAGACAGCTACGCTACTACTTGGACAGAACAAAAATAGCAGAAAGACTGACCAACTTTTCGTAGCCTATGCAACAGGAAGGGAAGGAAAAGCTATTTCCAAACAGACAATCTCCAAATGGATAGGAAATTGCATACGATTCTGTTACTCCTTCCATGGAAAGCCAATTCCACAGAACATAAGACCTCATTCTACAAGGGCAACAGCCACTACCACAGCCTTCTTACGAGGAGTGGCTACCAAAGACATTATTGAGGCGGCTACTTGGACCTCCGTGCATACATTTGCCAAGCATTATAATTTACCTCTATATTCCAGATCCCGAGCAGGGTTTGCCACTGCTGTTCTGCAAGGGATCCTAAACACACCATAATCTACTTTTATCCTCCTCCCTAGTTGGCTATGGTATTCTACCCAGTTGTTATGACTGCAGATGCATCCATGAAGGACATAGTACAGTTTTGTACCTACCATAAATGTAGATGTCCGAATTGGATAGCATCTGCAGTCAGGATTACCCTCCTTCCCCTCTGTGGTACTCCTAGGGTGATGTTCTTCGTCTTCCCTTGCTGCAGTCCTGACAATTGGGTATAGTCCGCGTCCCAGTCGGCCCGAATACCAGAGTATAAGGCTGACGCCGGTCATGGCGCCTTAGACTGACGCCAGTACGTCAGGGTACTAATGCGCATGACCGACGCCATTTCCTCAGTCTTTTTTGCCGCATGGTCCGATGCAGAAGCAATTTGCGAGTGCAGGTTGGCGTTCTGAGATTTTCGAAAACGGAGTCTCAGACGGACTACAGAGTTGGCTAAGTAACCCCCTTCGGGAACATTTTGGGTTTTTCTTGCCTGAGTATTTAACCGGATGTCAGAAAAAGTGAATAACTGTATTTCTTGTGGGAAGCAGATACCGCATAGGGATTATCATACATTGTGTATACCTTGTTTAGGGCCTGAGCACGACGTTGTTGGTTGCCGCTCTTGTGCTAGATTTAACAAGCGCACTATTAAGAGGAGGCTTGATTGTGCTAGGTTAGTGTTTGGGAAGCGTTGCAATTATACTATCCCCTCGGATGCTCCGACGCCTCCTTCATCTAAGAAGCGCAAGGACAAAACAGTGAGGTGTAGGGGTGGGGAACCGGCAGTCCCGGACGGCGGTCCTTTAGAAGGCTCAGGGGAGCCAGAGGTTTTGCCAGGAGTCTCTATGGAGTCTCAGGCAGATACTTTACTGTTACAGGATGTGCCCTCTCAGGAGGTAGGCCAGGCTGAGGGGCTTCTCAGGTTACTGTTCTTCCCTCTCTTCCCAAGGTAGTTAGGGCCTCTCCTTCTGTTGCCAAAGCTTCTTTTAGAGGAAGGCCAAGTTCAGCTTCTGTAGGGGCTTCTCCTAGCATTTCGGCTCTGTGCCTAAGAAACATATGCTTAAAATGGCAGAAGATTTGATTACTCTGATTAGAGGTTCTATGCCCCACCTGATAAGAGGCCTAGGGTGGAACAGGAGTTTGATACTTTGAACAGTGTTCACAGGCTTCAGAGTCTTCTGTGGAAGACTTGCAAGAGTTTCCTACTTATTCTGATTCTGATGTGGATGATTCCACTCCTTCAGCTTCTCCTCCTGAGGATTTTTCATTTTCAGAGACTCTTCACTCCATGAGGGAGCACTTTAAATGGGAAGGCCAAGATTACTCTGTCTCCAGAAAAAGGCTTAGGGAATTCTTGCTGTTGCCCCGGCATAGGCCCTTAGCTAATCCTCCTGCGTTGGATGTGGTGGAGGATGTTTTGCAGAGGCTTCTCTGAACCCTGATTCCTTGCCTCCTGCTCCTGTTAAGCGTGATAGGTATTATAGGGTGCCCGAAGCTCATAAGTATTTGTTTAAGAGTCGCAGGGCGGACCCAGAAACTTTTACTCAGGGGCCTAAAGGTGTTAAAGCTTCTGTGGTTAAAAATCCTGTACCCTCTGATAAAGAGGCAAGGGCTTTGGATAGGTGGGGTAAGAAAGTATATACTTCTTCCACTCTAGCCATGAGGGCGTTGAATTGTCAATTTCATATGCTGAAATATCAGAATTATCTCCTTTCACAATTGAAATCTAAGGTGGATGCTTTGGCGGAAGGTATTGAGTGTAAAGAATTGCTGGATTTGGTTCATGTGTCTGAACAAGTGGGTAAGCATTCTTTGCAGTGTGGTTTTGATGCTGTTCAGGCCTCCTCGAGGGTGGCTGCTACTAGTTCTGTTCTTCGCAGACATGCATGGTTGAAGGATCAGAATTTAGCTGAGCATGTTAAGACCAGGATTTTGGATGCTCCTTTACAGTCTGATGTGTTGTTTGGACCGCCTGTGGAAGCAGTTTTAAAGAAAATGGAGGACAAAGCTAAGTCTATGCAGACTGTTAAAGATTTTTGCAGGTGCAGCCTCCAAGTTTAGTAGAAATTGGCCTGCTAAGGGGTGGACATATCCTGCTTATGGTTCCCAGTCTAGGGGTAGGTCTAGACGTGGTAGGGGCAGGGCTCAAGGTTCTTTAGGCCTAGATCAGACAGTTCACCTGCTCAGACTTCTGGTGAGGGCAGGGGTCAGTCCTTTCGTAAGCAGAACCAATGACCTGCCTTTTCAGCTGCCAGTGGACTCTCGTCTGGCAGCTCCTTTGGGAGGAAGATTGTCTCTTTTCAAAGAAAATTGGGATTTAATCACTCAAGACAGATGGGTGCGGATATCATTCATCACGGGTACAGATTTTATTTCCACACAATGCCCCTTTCAAAGGCATGCCAGATGTTCCTCCTCCACAAAGAAAAGAGGCTCACAAGCAAGTTTCTCAGTTACTCCAGATAGGGGCTATTCAGCCAGTCCCTGTGTCAGAAAGGGGCTTCGGATTTTATTCTCGCCTGTTCCTAGTACCAAAGAAGGGGAACACGTGGAGACCAATTTTGGATTTATCTATCCTCAACACTTATCTGGACATTCCCAAGTTCAAGATGTTGACGTTACAGCAACTGTTACCTCTGCTGGGCAAGGATCACTGGATGGTAACTTTGGATCTCAAGGAAGCTTACCTTCATGTGCCCATAAGGCTAAGTTGCAGAAAGTATCTGCGGTTTCAACTGGAGATTTTCATTATCAGTTCTCTGCATTGCCCTTTGGCTTATCTACTGCGCCCAGAGTATTCACAAAGGTTCTGGCTCCAGTGATAGCTTACTTCAGGCTTCAAGGCATTCAAATTTATCCTTACTTGGACGACTGCCTGATTCTGGCTCAAGAAAAGGAACACCTTCTACAGCATCTGGAATATGTCATAGCAGTGCTAAGATGCCTAGGGTATTCTGTGACGAAATAAAGTCCAGTCTAGTACCCTCTCAAGACATGTGCTTTCTGGGTGTGAGACTGAATACAGCAGCCCAGATGGCCTTTTAACCCCGGACAAACAAAAGAGTCTGTCACTTTACTTCCATCAACTATCTCATCAGTCCGTGCTGACTGCAAGGACAGTCCTTCAAGCATTAGGGTTCATGGCATCTTGTATTCTGGTGCTTCCCAATGCCAAACTGCATATGAGGAAGCTGCAATGGTATCTCAAAATGTATGGACACAGCACTGCCAAGATTTGGACACTGTCATTCAAATAATACCTTGCCTTCAAAAGGAATTCTTGTGGTGGGCTCAGGAATGTCACCTAAACAAGGGACTCTCTGTGACCCGGCCAGAGGCGAGTCAGATTTTAACGACAGATGCCTCGGACACTGCTTGGGAGCTCATCTAAATGGAAAGTGGATACAAGACAAGTGGCCTGCCAGACTACAGCATCTACATATCAACATGAAGGAGATGTTAGCAGTCCAGTTTGCATTGATGGCGTTCAAGGAGTTACTTCTTCCAGGGCAGGTGTTGATTCTGACAGACAACACAACTGTCATGTGGTACATCAACAAGCAAGGGGAACACATTCTTATCCTCTATGCAGGCAAGCAATGATTTTATGGGAGACTGCTAAGCCTGCAACTGACTCTTCAGGCAAGGTTTCTGCCAGGAGCACAGAACTCCCTAGCAGATGTATTAAGCAGACAAATCATGGATCCCCACAGTGGAAACTGGATCTTCATGTATTTCAGAAATTGACAGTGTCATGGGGAACTCCAGACATAGATCTGTTCGCTTCTCCACTAAACCACCAGCTGCCAAAGTATTGCACAAAGGGGTTTCATCACACAGCTTGGAAAGTGGATGCTCTGTCTTTCAGTTGGAAAAACCTTCATGTCTATGCCTTTCCGCCTCTACCTCTTCTTCCAAAGGTATTACTAAAGGTCAGACAGGACAGGCCAAGGATGATTTTGATAGCTCCAGATTGGCCTCGGCAACACTGGTACCCACTTCTCAGGAGTCTTGTAAAGAAGCCTCCATGGCCTTTACCTCTGATTCCTCATCTGTTATCTCAGAAGGACGGTCATCTGCTCAATGTCAAGCTTCAATCTCTTCATCTCACAGCTTGGCATATTCTGTGTTGAAGCATGGTAGGTCTCAGCTTCCTCAACAAGTTTTAAATGTGATTATGGAAGCTAGAAGGCCTAGTACTAGGAGAGTGTACAGAAAATGGAAGAGATTTTTATTTTGGAGTACAGCAAAGAATTTGGAGATTTCAGAGCCTAATTTGAGTGTGGCTCTTCAATATCTTACTGAATTATTGGACAAAGGTTTGTCTTTCTCTTCCATAAAGATTCATGCTGCAGCAATTTCAGCTCACTATGATTGTGACCCACCTTTGTTTTCATCCTTTGTTCAAGCAGTTTCTTAGAGGGGCAAAGAATATAAGACCCCCATTAGAGCTCCTACTCCTGCTTGGGATCTCAATTTTGTGTTGGAAAAACTTACTCTACAACCTTTTGAGCCTGCAGCTACTGCTGAATTGAAATATTTGTCATGGAAGACTGCTTTTCTGTTGGCTATTACTTCTGCAAGAAGGGTGTCTGAGTTGCAGGCCCTTATGGCAGTAGAGCCCTTTTGATTTTCCATAAGGACAGGGTATCATTACGTACTAATCCTTCCTTTATGCCTAAGGTGGTTTCTAGTGTGGCTTTAAACCAAACTATTCATTTGCCTACGTTTTTTGCAGATCCTCAAATAAAGGGGAAAAGATTTTGCACACTTTAGATGTACACAGGCAATTGCGTTATTATTTGAGCAGGACTAAAGATTTTAGGCAGCCTCAGCAGTTACTTGTTTCTTTTGCTTTAAGTTCACAGGGCAAGCCTGTGTCAAAACAAACTATTTCTAGGTGGATTGGCTTTTGCATTGCATTTTGTTATTCCCATCATGGCAAAGAGGTTCCAGCTGGGATTAGGCCTCATTCCACTAGGGCTACTGCCACTTCAACAGCATTTCTAAGGGGGGTGGCAACTAAGGATATTCTGGAAGCAGCTACTTGGAGTTCAGTGCATACTTTCTCTAGGCATTATCACCTGCCTATATACTCTAAGACTAGAGCTGGTTTTGCCACAGCTGTTTTACAAGGCATGTTGTCAGCTCCTGCTACTTTATAATTTGCCAGCCTCCCTTACCTCTGCTTTGGGATTCTACCCAATTGTCAGGACTGCAGCAAGGGAAGAAGAACATAGTACAGTTTTGTACCTACCATAAATGTAGATGTTCGAGGATTCCCTTGCTGCAGTCCAATTTACCCTCCCTCCTTCCCTCTGTGTTTCAGGGTGGTTGTGTAGGTGAGTTTTCATGCTTATATTTTTTGTATATATATTACTGTATATATTGTACATGTTTTTTGGTGCAGGTTGTTTTTGGAACTTGTCTTTTTGGGTCTTCTGACATCTGGGGCAAGAAAAGACTGAGGAAATGACGTGGGTCATGCGCATTAGTACCCTGACGTACTGACGCCAGTCTAAGGCGCCATGACCGACGTCAGCCTTATACTCTGGTATTCGGGCCGACTGGGACGCGGACTATACCCAATTGTCAGGACTGCAGCAAGGGAATCCTCGAACATCTACATTTATGGTAGGTACAAAACTGTACTTTTACCCTTCTAATAGCTAGCTAGTGGGGGGATTTCTTTCATGGTGTATTTGTTTGTATTTATGTACATACATGCTTATTTTTGTGTTTACCTCTATCTTTTGGAAACATTGGCATCTATCCAAAATTTTTAGCCTTCTATAGGGCTTCTGGCATCTGGGGCAAGAAACACTGAAGAAAATGGCGTCGGCTGATGCTTTTATACCCGAAGACCAACAGAGATGACGTCGGGTGAAGTGCGACATCAGCGAAGCGGACCGGACTTTGGAATCCGGCCGACTGAAGGGCTGCCTGACGACAGGACAACCCAGTTGTTATGACTGCAGATGCTATCCAATTCGGACATCTACATTTATGGTAGGTACAAAACTGTACTTTATGACTGCAGCAATGTGGATCCTCGAACATCTACATTTATGGTAGGTACAAAACTGTACTATTTGTTGCATGGTGCAGAGCAAGTGGGTAAACATACCTTGCAGTGTGGTTTTGATGCTTTAGAGGCCTCATGCAGAGCTGCTGTTACGAGGTCTGTTATACGTAGGCATGCTTGGCTCAAAGAGAAAACCTTAACAGATCATGTCAAGGCTAAATTATTAGATGCACCTCTTCAAAAAGATGTATTGTTTGGTGTTAAAGCTGAGGAGGTACTAAAGAAAATGGAGGAAAAAGCTAAATCAATGCAAACAGTAAAGGATTTCCTGCAGGTACAACCTCCACGTTTCAGCAGAAACTGGCCTTCAAAAAATTGGTCCTTTCCAGCCACGGACAGACCTCAAAGGGGCAGATACAGACGCCCTAGGGGTAGAGGGCAACCTCAAGGATCTTTCAGAGCCAGATAGTGGCAAGCACCGACCCCAAGAGGTGGAGAAGATAGATCACAGTCATTTAGAAAACAGACACAGTGACTTCCCCCTACACCTGCCAAGCAAAGCTTTAATGGCAGCACCTTTGGGCGGAAAACTGGCATTATTCTCAAAAAACTGGCATATTGTTACAAAAGACAAATGGATCCTGGACATTATAGACAGAGGCTACAGATTCCACTTTCACACCCTTCCAAAAATGGGAGGCATGCCAAACCTGGCACAAAAACAAATTTCCGCTCTCATGGACATGAAAGCGATTCAAGAGGTACCTGCAAAAGAACAAGGTCAAGGCTTTTATTCCAGACTATTCCTGGTACCAAGACAAAGATTGGAGACCTATCTTAGACCTATCCATCCTAAACACATATCTACAGGTGCCAAAATTCAAGATGCTCACATTACAGCAACTTCTTCCCATGCTGGGCAAGGAGTCTTGGCTGGTAACATTGGACCTCAAGGAGGCATACCTGCATGTCCCTATCAGACAAGATTGCAGAAGATACCTCAGATTTCTTGCAGGTTCAACCCATTACCAATTCTCTGCATTGCCCTTTGGCTCATCTACTGCGCCCAGAGTGTTTACGAAATGCCTGGCATCAGTAATCGCCTTCTGCAGACTACAAGGAATACAAATCTACCCATATCTGGATGACTGCCTGATCCAAGCGGACAGCAAGGACATACTATTGCAGCACCTGGCGTTTGTAATAAAACTGTTGAACTACCTGGAATACACAGTCAACAAAAAGAAATCAAAACTAATACCCTCTCAACAAATAATTTTCCTGGGTGCCAGCTTGAATACAACCACCCAGATGGCCTACCTCATGCCAGACAAACAAGGGCAACTGTTTCAATACTTCAGCAAAATGGCAACTTTCACCAGGCTAACTGCAAGGAAAGTCCTGCAGGCTCTGGGGTTCATAGCATCTTGCATCCTACTAATCCCATGTGCAAAGCTGCATATGAGGAAACTTCAATGGTACCTAAAAAACTTATGGTCTCAACACAGCCACAGCTTGGAAACAATTATACCACTCATTCCATGCCTTCAAAAGGAATTTTTGTGGTGGGCTCAAGCATGCCAAAGAAACACAGGTCTCCCTTTCTGTGTACCTCAAGCAACTCAAATCATCACAACAGATGCCTCAGACTACGCCTGGGGAGCACACATGACAGATCAGTGCATTCAGGGAAAATGGTCCCAAAAAGAGAAGCACCTACATATCAACCAAAAGGAAATGCTAGCCGTGCAAAATGCTATTATGACCTTCAAAGACCTACTGCATCCAGGCCAGCTATTGATAAGGACAGACAACACCACAGTGATGTGGTACATAAACAAACAGGGGGGAACTCATTCATACACCCTGTGCAGGCAAGCCATGACCCTATGGAACACAGCACTGGAATTGCAAATTCAGCTACAGGCACAATTCCTGCCAGGGAAGGAAAACACACTGGCAGACAACCTAAGCAGAAATATGACAGATCCACAAGAATGGAAGTTGCATCCTCAAGTTTTTACAAAGATAACTCAGGCATGGAGACAGCCAGACATAGATCTCTTTGCTACCCACAGAAATTACCAGTTGAAAAAATTCTGTTCAAGGACCTATCATCCACAGGCCTGGAAAGTGGACGCACTCTTTCAATTGGACAACATTGACAGTTTATGCCTTCCCTCCTCTTCCTCTGCTGCCCAAGGTTCTATTAAAAGCCAGAGCAGAGAGGCCGCAAATGATTATCATTGCTCCAGACTGGCCAAGACAATACTGGTATCCGCTCCTGAAGAGCCTGACACATTCCCCACCATGGATCCTACCTCTAGTCCCTCTTCTGTTGTCCCAGCACAACTACAAAACCCTTCACAGCCAGCTCAAAACCCTAAATCTAGCTGCATGGAGAATTCCTTGGGTTCCCAACAGACTCTCCTCTCCAAGGAGGTGCAGGATGTCATCTTGGAGGCCAGAAGACCTTATACTAGAAAAGCCTACTCCGCCAAATGGAAACAATTTTGTGCCTGGAATCAAGAAAAGGGCCAGAATCCTTGGGTAATAAATATACCTCAAATTTTACAGTACCTAGCTGAGATGTTAAACAGTGGACTTTCCTTCTCCATCAAGATCCACGCTTCAGCCATTTCTGCACATTACAACACAGATCCTCCTTTATTCTCACATCCTTTCTTAAGGCAGTTCCTCAGAGGGGCAAAAAATATAAAACCCCCAAGGAAACCACCAATCGCTGCTTGGGACCTCGACTTCGTATTGGAAAAGCTGACCCTTCCTCCCTTTGAGCCAGCTTCTTCAACAGAACTACAATACTTGTCATGGAAAACAGCCTTTCTTCTGGCTATCACCTCAGCAGGGTTTCGGAGCTACAGGCCCTCATGGCTGTGCAACCATTCATCATTTTCCATCAGGACAGAGTTTCCTTACGAACCAACCCTACCTTTATGCCAAAGGTAGTATCCAGTGTAGCTTTGAATCCGACTATCCACCTACCTACCTTTTATCCAAATCCACAAAACAAAGGGGAAAGACTACTACATTCCTTGGACATTCACAGACAACTTCGTTATTATTTGGACAGGACAAAGCCATTCAGGAAATCCGAGCAACTCTTTGTGTCCTATGCTACAGGTGCTCAAGGAAAGGCCATTTCCAAACAGACAATTTCAAAATGGATAGCCCACTGCATACGCTTTTGTTACTCATTTCATGGAAAAACTGTGCCTGCATGCATCAGATCCCACTCCACCAAGGGCCACAGCTACCTCTGCAGCTTTCCTCAGGGTGGTTCCTACCAAGGACATTTTGGAAGCAGCCACTTGGAGTTCAGTGCACACTTTCTCCAAGCACCATCACCTTCCACTATACTATAAATCTAGAGCGGGTTTTGCCACAGCAGTCTTGCAGGGCATCCTCGCTCCTCCTAGTTCCACTTGGTGCCTACCACCCTTACTTAGCTTTGGGATTCTTCCCATCTGTAATGACTGCAGCTGTATGCACAATGAACATAGTACAGTTTTGTACCTACCATAAATGTAGATGTTAGAGTGCTCATACAGCTGCAGTCCAGGTTACCCCCCTTCGTCCCCTCTTAGGACAGGCCTTATGACAAACACTTTATCATACAACCTATTTGGGGTATTCTCTTATGGTGTATTTGCTTGCAACTACTGTTTTTAGATTATTCTATTTTACATGTTTGCATAACTTTGTTTTGCCTTCCTTCTGGGGGCACCTGACATCTGGGGCAAGAAAAACTGAAGAAAATGGCATCTGCTGCCTCTTTTGTACCCCTGCCGCACTGACGTCAGGGAAGAAGCGACGACAACCAACGCCGGACCTAGACTTTGGAATTCGGCCGACTGAGGACCCGCCTGACGGCAGGATAACCCATCTGTAATGACTGCAGCTGTATGAGCACTCGAACATCTACATTTATGGTAGGTACAAAACTGTACTTTTCTTAGGAGCTACGGTTAACCTAGCCTCGGCCCCGATCCTCACGACGGATCCGGTGAGAGCTTCCTCCTTGTCGGAGGTGCGCTCTCCATTGGCGTTCGACGTGGTGGAGAGGGTTCTCTCCCAAGGATCGAGACCCCAGCCTATATCTTTAGATTCTGCCCAGACTCCCTCGGATTCAGTTAAGACTCCCTTCATCTTGTCTCAGGGACAGCCCGTGCTAGGGGAGCCCCATGCAGTTCCCCTGGAGATACGGCTCATGGGCCCTCTTCAGAGAGTCCCACTGAGGAGGATCATAGTAAGCACACATGCAAAAGAAGGCACTTGGACTCCCCTGAGTCCCTTACCGAAGACACTGATTTAAATGGAGAAGGTTCCCCCAGGTCACCTCCCGAGGATGTCTCCTTTGGAGAAATCATGGAGATCCTCCGTCAGAGGGGAGGTTGGTCAGCCCCAAAACCTTCTTCAGATGAATCAGTGTTCCTGGAGGCTTTTGGCATGGCCCCATCTACTTCCTGGGTGTCCCCACCAGCGGATCCTTTAGTGGATCTTATCACCACACTAGCATGGAAGGAGCCTGACACCATAGAGACGATACCTGAGCACCCGGACAAAATTCTATCCCCACCCTCTGACAGACAGGCATGGTATAAGGGATCCCCTGTGGATGCTATGGTGGTTGCAGCAGCCACCAAGAGGGAACTGGCTCAGGAGAGTTCCTCGGTCCACCCTCCGGATAAGGAATCCAGGACGGTGGATCGATTTGGGAAGCGAGTGTATTCTTCAGTGACGTTTTCCATCCGAACGCCTGAACTACTTGGCACACGTTATACGACTGCAGCGAGACCTAGTCACAGAATTAGCTGAGTCGCCCCCAGAGTCCGTCTCAGGAGGACAAGTGTCTCTTCTCCGCAAAGATGTCTACTCTGATGTCAAACATGTCCATGCGCCTCCTTTGTCATGCTACGGAAGGAGCAGCTAGGGCGGTTGGGACCTGCGTTGCTATGAAGCGACACGCTTGGCTCAGGCTGAGTCAGTTTTCGGACCCCTTCAAGGTGTCTCTTACGAATGCTCCCTTTGATGGTTCTCTCTTTGGGAAGACCGTACGTGACACCCTTGTCCAGAGTGAGAAAGATGGGATGACTTTGTCTGCCGTCTGAGTCCACTTCTCTAGACCTCAAAGATCCTTTTCCAGGAATCGGAGAGGGCAAAGGAAGAGATGGTTTCGGAAATCCCTGGGACTCTCGGGACAACTTGTCCCCTAGAGGCAGAGGGGGACATGACAGATGCTGGCCCAGAGGCAGAGGGGGTCTGAGGAACTTTGGGTCTAGGGAGCCCTTCTAAGGCAGGCCCGCGCAGCAGCCCTGAGGGGTTGCCCGACTGTCCTACTCTGGAGGCAGACGGGGGAAGATTATCATTGCACCCAACGGCATGGGAGTCCATAACTGCAGATCGTTGGGTGCTTAAAATAATATCCTGAGGTTACATCATCCCGGTTGTTGCCCCTCCAAGCCAACCAAAATGCCTCCCAGATGTTCATCGTGCATACAGCTGCAGTCATAACAAATGGGTTCTCCTGCCGTCAGGCGGGTCCTCGGTCGGCCGAATTCCAAAGTCTAGTCCGGCGTCGGTTGTCGTCACTTCTTCCCTGACGTCAGTGCAACAGGGGTATAAAAGAACCAGCCGGCACCATTTTCTTCAGTCTTTCTTGCCGCGCGGTGCCCGAAGCAGAAGCAGTTCGCAAGTGCCGGTCGGCCAGCTCCTGAAATTACGAAATTTGGAAACCGAAGTCTTCTTAAAAGCTAAGTACCCCGTTGGGGAAACTTTTCTTGCCTCAGACCGATGTCAGGCAAAGTTAATAATTGTATTTCTTGTGGGAAGCAAATACCGCATAAGGATTTCCATTCTCCCTGTATACCTTGTTTAGGCCCAGACCAGGACGTCTCGGTCTGTCGCTTTTGTGCTACATTCAACAAACGCATTATTAAGCGTCGGGTGGAGTTCGCCCAGCATTATTTTGGGAAAGCATTTAACTATACTATGTCGTCGGATACTCCGACTTCGGTTTTGTCTAAAAAACGCAAAGACAAGGACCGACACACGTGGTCCGCGGCCTCTACCGACACCACGCCAAAGCCGACTACAAGTGGTCCGGTTCTCAGTGAGGCACCTACGCAGCCCCTGATTACCGACAACACTTCTTTGACGGTGTCTCCTGTGCCCGAGGTCGCAGGCTCCTCGGCCCACACCCCGACTACAGATACCGAAGCCACTCTTGGCGTTGAAACTCAGAATGTGGACAGGTCCACCTCCACTCAAGGTGTCTTCAGACCTTCCTCTTCTTTCTCCATCAAGGCTTTCACAAAGTCTAAAGCAACCATGCACTCTGAGACCAGCTACACAGGGCCCATCTCCAGGCCCCATGCCTAAGAAACAGATGCTTAAAATGGCTGAGGATTTAATTACTCTAATCAGAGGTTCTCAGCCCCACCAGACAAAAGGCCCAGAGTGGAGGAAGATTCCCCCTCCTCTGATCAGGGCTCCATTATTTCAGAGCACTCTGATGATGAGGAACATTCTTACTCCCCTTTTGAAGACTCTGATGCGGAGGAGTCCATCCCTTCTGTATCCCCCCCGAGGATTACTCATTTGGGGAAACTTTGCATACCTTAAGGGAACACTTCCACTGGGAAGGCCAGGATTATTCAGATTCCAAGAAAAGGCTCAGGGAATTTCTCTTGTTACCTCAGCATAGGCCTCTGGCTATTCCTCCTGTCTTGGACATCCTAGATGATGTTTACTCGGAGGCCTGCCTTAACCCGGACTCTCTACCTCCAGCTCCAGTTAAGCCTGACAGGTACTACAGGGTTCCTGACTCGCACCACTTTCTTTACAAAAGCCATGCTGCTGACCCAGAAACCATCTCACAGGGCCCCAAGGAGTTAAGGCCTCCATTGCCAAAAATCCATTGCCTTCCGAGAGAGATTCCAGATCCTTAGAAAGGTGGGGGGAAAAGGTATATACCTCGGCTACCTTATCCATGATGGCCTTAAACTGTCAGTTTCATATGCTAAAATACCAACAGTTTTTGTTATCACAATTGAAGAGTAAAATGTCACAACCTGAACAACCAGACCTGAAGGAGTTGCAGGATTTGATGCATAGTGCAGAACAAGTGGGTAAGCATACCTTACAATGTGGTTTTGATGCTCTAGAGGCCTCATGTAGAGCTGCTGTTACAGGATCAGTCATACGTAGGCATGCCTGGCTCAAGGAACAAGCCTTGCCTGATCATGTCAAAGCTAAATTACTAGACGCCCCTCTTCAAAAGGATGTACTATTTGGTGCAAATGCTGAGGAGGTATTAAGGAAAATGGAGGAAAAGGCTAAATCAATGCAAACTGTGAAAGAATTTCTACAGGTTCAACCCCCACGTTTTAGTAGAAATTGGCCTTCCAAAAACTGGTCGTTTCCTGCCACAGACAGACCCCAAAGAGGCAGATACAGGCGCCCGAGGGGCAGAGGACAATCCCAAGGATCGTATAGAGGCAGACAATGGCAAGCTCTTACACAAAGAGGTGGTGAGGACAACTCGCAATCTTTCAGAAAGCAAACCCAATGACTTTCCCCTTTACTTGCCAACCAGGTTTCAAATGGCAGCCCCCTTAGGAGGAAAGCTGGCATTATTCTCAAAAAATTGGCATGTTGTCACAAAGGATAAATGGATCCTGGACATTATAAACAGAGGCTACAAATTCCATTTTCACACCCTTCCAAAAATGAGAGGCATGCCAAACCTGCCACACAATCAAAGGGCAGAGGCACAAAAGCAAAGTACAGATCTCATAAACATGAAAGCTATTCAAGAGGTACCTACGCACGAACAAGGTCAAGGTTTTTATTCCAGGCTATTACTGGTGCCAAGGAAGGGAAAAGATTGGAGACCTATTTTGGATCTATCCATCCTAAACGCATTTCTACTCGTACCAAAATTCAAGATGCTCACTCTACAGCAACTTCTTCCCATGCTGGGCAAGGAGTCTTGGCTGGTAACATTGGACTTCAAGGAGGCATACCTGCATGTCCCAATCAGACAAAATTGCAGAAGGTACCTCAGATTTCTTGCAGGTTCAACCCATTATCAATTCTCTGCATTGCCCTTTGGCTTATCTACTGCGCCCAGAGTATTCACAAAATGCCTGGCATCAGTAATTGCCTACTGCAGACTTCAAGGGATACAAATATACCCCTATTTGGACGACTGCCTGATCCAAGCGGGACAGCAAGCACATTCTTCTGAAACATCTGGCTTATGTAATAATGTTATTGAAATCTCTGGGATACACAGTCAACAAAAAGAAATCAAGGCTAATACCCTCTCGGAAGATAATTTTCCTGGGTGCCAAATTGGACACAAACACCCAGATAGCCTACCTCACGCCAGAGAAGCAGGGGCAACTAATACAATACTTCAGAACACTAGCAAATTGCACCAGGCTGTCTGCAAGGAAAATCCTGCAGGCTCTGGGATTCATGGCATCTTGCATCTTACTAATCCCATGTGCAAAGCTGCATATGAGGAAACTACAATGGTACCTGAAAAACATATGGTCTCAACACAGCCACTGTTTGGAAACAATAATACCACTAATTCCATGTCTGCAAAAGGAATTTCTGTGGTGGGCTCAAGCATGTCAAACAAACACAGGTCTTCCATTCAGCAAGCCTCAAGCAAATCAAGTCATCACAACAGACGCCTTGGACTACGCCTGGGGGGCGCACATGACAGATCGGTGCATTCAGGGCAAATGGTCCCAAAAAGAAAAGCACCTTCACATCAATCAAAAAGAAATGCTAGCAGTAATAAATGCTATTATAGCTTTCAAGGACCTTCTACAACCAGGTCAATTATTGATAAGAGTGGACAACACCACAGTTATGTGGTACATAAACAGGGAGGAACACATTCTTACTCCCTATGCAGACTGGCCATGTCACTTTGGAACATGGCCATGGACTTACAAATGGAACTACAAGCACAGTACTTGCCAGGCAAGGAAAACACGCTGGCAGACAACCTAAGCAGGAATATGACAGATCCACACGAATGGAAATTGCATCCAAAAGTTTTTACAGAAATAATCCAAGAATGGGGAAGGCCTGACATAGATCTCTTTGCCTCCCACAAGAATCATCAATTGACAAAATTCTGCTCAAGGATCTTCCATCCAAAGGCCTGGAGAGTGGACGCTCTTTCTTTCAGTTGGACATCAATGACAGTTTATGCCTTCCCTCCTCTTCCTCTGCTGCCCAAAGTTCTATTAAAGACCAAAGCAGACAGACCAAAGATGATTCTCATTGCTCTGGACTGGCCAAGGCAACACTGGTACCCACTCCTGAGGAGCCTGACTCATTCCCCACCATGGACCCTGCCTCTAATGCCTCTTCTTCTGACTCAGCACAGTTTCAAAACTCTTCACAGCCAGCTAAAAACACTCAATCTAGCCGCGTGGAAGATTCCTTAGCATCACAACAGGCCCTACTCTCCAAGGAGGTGTAGGATGTCATTTTGGAGGCCAGAAGACCATCAACTAGAAAAGCTTACTCCGCAAAATGGAAACGTTTTTGTGTCTGGAATGAGAAAAAGGGCCAGGATCCTGGAAAACTGAATTTACCTCAAATACTACAATATTTGGCTGAACTACTAAGCAGTGGACTTTCTTTCTCCTCCATTAAAATACATGCCTCAGCCATTTCTGCAGAATACAACACTGATCCACCTTTATTCTCTCACCCTCTCTTAAGACAGTTCCTCAGAGGGGCTAAGAATTTAAGGCCTCCAAGGAAACAACCAATACCTGCTTGGGATCTTAATCTCATTCTGGAAAAATTGACCTTACCTCCCTTTGATCCAGCTGCCTCATCAGATTTGCAATATTTGTCCTGGAAAACAGCTTTCCTTCTGGCTATCACCTCAGCTCGTAGAGTTTCAGAACTACAGGCTCTCATGGCTGTCCAGCCTTTTATCATCTTCCATCAGGACAGAGTTTCCTTACGAACCAACCCGTCCTTTATGCTAAAGTGGTATCCAGGGTAGCTTTAAATCAGGCCATACATTTACCTACTTTTTATCCTAATCCTCAAAACAAAGGGAAGAGATTACTACATTCCTTGGACATCCACAGACAGCTGCGTTATTATTTGGACAGAACAAAGCCTTTCAGAAAATCAGAACAGCACTTTGTGGCCTATGCGGTAGGAGCTCAAGGGAAGCCAATTTCCAAACAGACAATCTCAAAATGGATAGCCCACTGCATACGCTTTTGCTACTCCTTTCATGGCAAAACTGTTCCTACAGGCATTAGAACTCATTCCACCAGGGCCACAGCCACCTCTGCAGCCTTCCTCAGAGGAGTTCCTACCAAGGATATTTTGGAAGCAGCCACTTGGAGTTCTGTGCATACCTTCTCCAAGCACTACAACCTACCATTATACTCCAAATCTAGAGCAAGCTTTGCCACTGCAGTCTTGCAGGGCATTTTGGCTCCTCCTAGTTCCAACTAGTGCCTACCACCCCTTCTTAGCTTTGGGATTATACCCATCTGTTATGACTGCAGCTGTATGCACGATGAACATAGTACAGTTTTGTACCTACCATAAATGTAGATGTTAGAGTGCTAATACAGCTGCAGTCCAGGTTTCCCTCCCTCCTTCCCCTCTTGGGACAGGCCTGTAGGCTAACACATCCTCATACAGCCTGATTGGGGTTTTCATTTATGATGTATTTGCTTGCAACTACTGTATTTTGATTATATAGCACTGCATTATCACACAAATTTAGTATTGCCTTCCTTCTGGGGGCACCTGACATCTGGGGCAAGAAAAACTGAAGAAAATGGCGTTGGCTGGTTCCTTTATACCCCTGTCGCACTGACGTCAGGGAAGAAGCGACAACAACCGACGCCGGACCTAGACTTTGGAATTCGGCCGACCGAGGACCCGCCTGACGGCAGGAGAACCCATCTGTTATGACTGCAGCTGTATTAGCACTCTAACATCTACATTTATGGTAGATTCAGAACTGTACTTTCCACCCGCTCAAAGGGAGACGACAGTGCTAGAGGTTTCCAAGCTGCTTCAAAAATGAGCCATCGAACCAGTCCCCCTCGATCATTCTGGTTCAGGCGTTTACTCCAGGTTCTTTTTAGTGCCAAAAAAGACGGGGGGACCTCAGACACATTTTGGACCGGTCAACCTTAAACCTGGTTGTCGCCAAACAGAAATTCCAGATGGTCACACTACAGTCCATTCTACCTTATTTTTGAGAATGCGACTGGATGTGCTCAGTAGACCTCCAGGACGCTTACTACCATATCAAGATTCACAGAAGCTCCAGGAGATTCCTTCACTTCCGGCTGGGGGCCAGTCCTTTCCAGCTCTGAGCGCTACACTTCGGTCTCACCACAGCCCCCAGGGTGTTTACCAAGGTAATGCCAGTCATAGCGGCTCACCTGAGGCTTCAGGGGATTCGGGTATTCCCTTACCGAGATGATTGGCTCCTCGCTGCTTCCACCAAGCGTCTTCTTTGCCAAGCCAGAGACTTCTTCCTGCATCTTGCAGCCCTGTTGGGGATTACTGTCAATGTTCCCAAGTCACTCTTGAATCCGGTACAGATCTTGGACTTTATCGGAGCACGGCTGGACACCCTTCAATTGAAAGTCTTCCTAACTCCAGACAGGGTCCAGAGTCCAAGGGCTCATGGATCACTGATTCTTGGCCCCAGGTTACCGAAGGCAGCTTACGTTCTCAGAGCCTGGGCTGTATGGCTGCAGCAGTTTCTATCCTGCCCTGTGCGTGCCTTCACATGCGTGTTCTACAATGGACTCTAGCCGTACAGTGGTCTTGGCTGGATCTCCCCATGGAATACCCAATTCACATCAGAAAAGCCTGCATGGTGTCACTTCTCAGGTGGGTCCAGTCTCTGGAGATTGTTGCAGGACGCTCCTTTGTTCCATCCACAGCACAAGCCACAGTGACTGCAGATGCCTCCCAGCTCGGGTGGGGGGGGCATTACCTGGGGAGGACGGTCCAAGGCACGCGGTTCCAGATCGAGACCAAATTGCACATCAGTGTTCTGGAGATGAGCGGAGTGCTTTTAGCGTTGCAGGCCTTCCATACTGTTCTTCCTCTGGGGACTATTGCAATTCAGTCAGACATGTCGGTTGTCTGGTACATCAACAAACCAGAAGGAACCAGGTCTTGCCCTCTGTGTCGCGAGGCCATGAGAGTTTGGGAGTGGGCGATCCCCACCAGTCGGTTTCTGATTGCAATGCACATCCCGGGACGCTGCAACATTTTAGTGGACAAATTGAGTCTGGCTATTCTTCTAATGCCATACGAGTGGTCTCTGAAGCAGTCGATAGCGGAGGAGATCTTCCTTGCGTGGGGACAGCCTTGTTGCGATTTCTTCACATCTCCTTCCAACATGAAGTACACCAAGCTGTCCTTCAAGAATGCAACTGCAGTCATAACATATGGGATGTTCTTCGTGTTTCACTGTTGCAGTCATAACTGTAGGGTGTTCCTGCCGGCAGGCAGCCCGAGGTCTGCCAGAATCACAAAGTCTGGGTCCGGCGTCGGCTACACAAGCTAGTACCCTGACGTCAGTACGCTCTGGTACATAGCCCTCAGCCGACGCCATCTTCTCCAGTCTTTCCTGCCGTGCGGTGGAAAGCAGCTCGCAAGTCGTTGGTTGGCGTTTTTCAATTTACGCATTTGATTGCTGTCGGTCCGAAGTTCTTACTTCTCTTCTCAAAGCTAAGTACCCCGTTGGGGAATCTTTTTCTTGTTCCTCCGATGTCAGAAAAAGTTAATAATTGTATAGCGTGTGGGAAACACCTCATAAAGATTTCCACTCTTACTGTCTACCTTGTTTAGGCCCTGACCACGACGTTTCTTGTTGTCGGTTGTGTGCCAGGTTCAATTCGCACCATTAGCGTCATGCGACTGGGCTTTAAATTACTTTGGCAGACGCTTCAATTATAGAATGTCGTCGGATTCTACCGGAATTCAAAAGAAGCGCAAAGACAAGGACAGGCCTCCGAGGTCCAAACAGGATTCGTTGCAGCTGGAGTCAGCGTCCGGTTCGGCTGTCGTCAGTGAGGCGCTTTTGCAGCCCCTGTCGTCCGCCAATCTGAACCGATGGCCGATACGGACTCCCATGGGGAGCCATCAAGGCCTATTGTTTTATCTGCTGCACGACCTTCGGACGTCGCTCCCTTAGATGGGTCCAGAACCGCTGTGCAGGTACCGGCTTCTGAGGGGGTATTCAGGCCTACTCACATCACCATTTCAAAGGCAAAGTCCAAGACTCCAGTTAAACCTAAAGTTTCTGCTCCAGCTACTTCTGAAGCTACTCCGAAGCTACTCCCAAGACACAGAAACAATTGCTAAGGATGGCTGAGGATTTGCTTACAATGATTAGGGGTTCTCATCCCCCTCCAGAGAAAAGGCCTCGACAGGATGTTCCTTTGGATTCCTCTGACCAGGCTTCTGTATCTTCTGTTTCTTCCTCTGATCAGGAATATTCTTTTCCTCCTTATGAGGATTCGGATGCAGAGGATTCCCTTCCCTCTGCTTCTCCGCCTGAGGATTTCTCTTTTGGGGAAACCTTACATGAGATGAGAGAACATTTTCATTGGGAAGGTCAGGATTATTCTGCTTCCAAGAAGAGGCTTAGGGAATTCCTTCTTCTTCCTCAACACAGACCTTTGGCTATTCCTCCTGTTCTTGATATTGTGGATGATGCCTTTTCTGAGGCTAATTTGAATCCTGATTCCATGCCTCCTGCTCCTTCTAAGCCTGATAGATTTTACAGGGTCCCTGATTCTCATTTATTCTTATTCAAGAACCCTTCTGCGGATCCTGAAACTATTTCTCAGGGTTCTAAGGCTGCTAAGGTGGCTTCTTCCAAACATCCTATTCCCTCCGAGAAGGATTCTCGTGCCTTAGACAGGTGGGGTAAAAAGGTATATACTGCTACCCTTGCTATTAGGGCTTTAAATTGCCAGTTTCATATGTTTAAGTATCAGCAATTTCTTTTGTCTGTTTTGAAGCAAAAGCTTGCTTCCTCTCCAGCTTGTGCAGAGGATAAGGAATTGCAGGATGTATTGCATGCAACTGAACAAGTGAACAAGCATAGTTTGCATTGTGGTTTTGATGCTTTGGAAGCTTCTTGCAGGGCCGCAGCCTCTGGTACTGTTATTAGGAGACATGCCTGGCTTAGAGAACAAAGTTTGCCAGAACAGGTTAAGGCTAAACTTTTAGATGCCCCTGTTCAGCATGATGTTTTATTTGGATCCAAGGCTGAAGAGGTTATTAAAAAGATGGAAGAAAAGGCAAAATCTATGCAGACTGTGAAAGATTTCTTACAAGTTCAGCCTCCTAGATTTTCCAGGAATTGGCCCTCCAAAAATTGGTCCTTTCCCACGTCTGACAGGCCTCAAAGGGGAAGATATAGACGGTCCAGAGGTCGTGGTCAAGTTCAGGCCTCTTACAGATCCAGACAATGGACTGCTTCTTCACCTAGAAGGGGAGAAGACAGATCCCAATCTCAAAGGAAGCAGACTCAATGACTCTCTCGGTTGGGCTTCAGGACCCCCTTACCTGGATGCCCCTCTCGGAGGAAAGCCTTCTCTTTTTTTTACAGAAATTGGACTCTTATTACCCAGGACAAATGGGTATTGGATGTGATTTTAAGAGGCTACAAGTTCCATTTTCATACTCTGCCAAGGGTTATCGGTTGGCCAGATCTGCCAAAACATCAATGGGCAGAGGCCTTAAATCAAGTGGATGCTCTACTGGCCATGAGAGCCATAGAGCCTGTTCCTCTCTCAGAAAAGGGAAAAGGTTTTTACTCGAGACTATTTCTGGTTCCAAGAAAACAAAACTCATGGAGACCTATTCTGGACCTTTCAGTGTTAAACACTTTTTTGGAAATTCCAAAATTCAAAATGCTTACTCTACAACAACTGCTTCCAGTACTCTCCCAGGACGCTTGGATGGTGACATTGGACCTAAAAGAGGCCTACTTACACATTCCCATCAGGCAAAAACGCAGGAGATTCCTCAGATTCAAAGCAGGCTCGAGGCACTTTCAATTCTCTGTACTGCCCTTTGGTTTATCTACTGCTTGGGTTTTTACCAAGTGCCTGGCACCAGTAGTGGCTTATTGCAGACTTCAGGGGATTCAGATTTACCCCTATTTGGACGACTGCCTTATCCAGGCAGACAGCAAGGACCTTTTACTTCTATATCTGGATTTTGTTCAATGTCTCTTCCTCCTCCTGGGATTTTCAGTGAACATAAAAAAGTCCCAATTGGTTCCTTCTCAACAAATGATATTTTTGGGAGCCCTCCTAAATACAACCTTACAAAGGGCTTTCGTTACGCCAGAAAAACAAATACAGCTGGCTTCAATTTTCAAAACCTTGGCAACCTTAACTCAGCTCACTGCAAGGAAATTCCTGCAGGCACTGGGCTATATGGCTTCATGCATTCTGTTAATTCCAAATGCAAGGCTTCATATGAGAAAGCTTCAATGGTACCTGAAAAGTGTATGGTCTCAGCATTGCCAAGATCTGGACACTTTAATTCCTCTGATCCCCTGCCTCCAGAAGGAGTTCCTTTGGTGGTCCAGGGTGTGCACTTTAAGCGAAGGAAGCCTTTTGTCTACCTCAACCTTCTCAAATCATAACCACGGACGCCCGGATTATGCTTGGGAGCACATTTTCTAAACAATTGCCAGCAGGGGACCTGGACAACGAATCACCTTCACTGGCACATCAATCTGAAGGAAATGTTGGCAGTTCAAAATGCTCTTCTAGCCTTCAAGAACCTTTTGCAACCAGGGCCTCTTCTAATTGACAGACAACACCACAGTCATGTGGTACATAAACAAGCAGGGGGGCTCTCATTCATACCCCCTTTGCAGACTAGCTATGACTTTATGGGACATAGCTCTAAGTCTGAATCTGCATCTTCAGGCTCAATTCATTCCAGGAAAACAGAATCTCTTAGCGGACAGCCTAAGCAGAAACATTTTGGATCCTCACGAATGGATGCTAGACACCAACTTATTCAACAGGATAACTGCAGTTTGGGGGTGTCCCCAGATAGATCTGTTTGCATCCCATCTCAACCATCAGTTGCCTCTCTTTTGCACCAGGGCCTTCCACAACACAGCTTGGAAAGTGGATGCCCTGTCATTCAGTTGGAGGAACCTTTCGGGATATGCATTCCCTCCTCTTCCTCTTCTTCCCCGGATATTACTAAAGATAAAACAAGACAAGCCCAAGTTCATCATCTTAATTGCTCCGAATTGGCCTCGACAGTTTTGGTATCCAACCTTACAACACCTCTGCTTGGAACCTCCTTGGATCCTTCCTCTATACCCTTCTCTTCTGTCCCAGCATCAGGGTCAGATGCTACACCCTCATCTCAAGACCCTTTGCCTGGCAGCTTGGCTCTTCAAGGAACTTTGATTTCTTTTAAGCTCCCCAAACAAGTTTTGGATGTTCTTCTAGAAGCCAGACGGCCTAGCACTAGGAAATCCTATGCCTCTAAATGGAAAAGGTTTTGCATTTGGATGCAGGACCGTGGCTTTAACCCTTTTGTGCCTGATCTCTCGTCTATTTTGCTTTACCTTTCAGACCTTTTGTCTAAAGGCCTTTCCTTTTCTTCCATTAAGATTCATGCTTCTGCTATATCTGCTCATTTTAATACTGATCCTCCTGTCTTTTCTCATCCATTGGTGAGACCATTTTTGAGAGGGGCTAAGAATTTGAGGCCTCCTAGGACCCCTCCTGTCCCTGCCTGGGATCTTAACTATGTTTTGGAAAAACTCACTTTGCCTCCTTTTGAGCCTGCTGCTTCTGATATTAAATTTTTATCCTGGAAGACAGTTCTTTTGTTAGCATTGACTTCTGCCAGAAGGGTTTCAGAGTTGCAAGCTCTTATGGCTGTAGAGCCATACCTGATTTTCCATCTTGACAGAGTACCCTTGAGGACCAATCCTACTTTCATGCCTAAGGTGATTTCGAAAGTTGCTTTAAATCAGACAATTCACCTTCCTACCTTCTTTCCTAATCCTCAAAATAAAGGGGAAAGGATTTTGCATTCTTTGGACGTACACAGACAGTTGGACAAGACTAAAGAATTCAGAAAATCTAACCAATTGTTTGTTTCTTTTGCCTCCAGTTCTCTTGGAAAGGCTATTTCCAAACAAACTATTTCCAAATGGATTGCCTATGGAATAAGATTTTGTTACACTCATCATGGGAAACAAGTTTCCAGGTACTGTGAGAAGTCATTCTACTAGAGCTGCTGCCACTTCTACTGCTTTTCTCAGAGGAGTACCTACCAAGGATATCTTGGAAGCTGCCACTTGGAGTTCTGTGCATACCTTTTCCAAGCACTACAATCTCCCTTTATACTCTAAGACCAGGGCAGGTTTTGCCTCTGCTGTTTTGCAGGGCCTTCTTGCTGCCCCTTCTTCTATCTAAGCCTTCTCCCTTTCTTCACTACTTTGGGATTCCACCCTACAGTTATGACTGCAACAGTGAAACACGAAGAACATAGTACAGTTGTGTATACCTACCATAAATGTAGATGTTCGAGTGTCTTCACTGTTGCAGTCGGTGTTTCCCTCCCTCCTATCCCCTCTTTTTCACTTTATGGTGTGTTTGTGGATGTCCTTCATGGATGCATCTGCAGTCATAACAAGTGGGTTGTCCTGTCGTCAGGCAGCCCTGCAGTCGGCCGGATTCCAAAGTCCGGGTCCAGCTTCGGCTGATGTCGCACTCCACCCGACGTCATCTCTGTTGGTCTTCGGGTATAAAAGCATCAGCCGACGCCATTTTCCTCAGTCTTTCTTGCCGCGTGGCGCCCGATGCAGAAGCTGTTCGCAAGTGCCGGTCGGTCGGATCCAGAGATTACTTCTACCGAATACTACTTCGAAGACTTCTAAAGCTAAGTACCCCGTTGGGGACTCTTTCTTGCCTCAGCCGATGTCAGAAAAGTTAACAATTGTTTAACCTGTGGGAAACAAATACCTCATAAAGATTTCCACTCTTACTGTCTGCCTTGTTTAGGCCCAGCCCACGACGTAGCAGCCTGTTCGCCTGTGCCTCTTTCAACCGATTTAACGCTTAGGCGTCGGTCGGAGTTTGCAGAACAGTTTTGGTTCTGATTTTGCGTACATTATGCCGTCGGATCCTCCGACTCCCCCCAAAAAACGCACACATAAAGACCGTCACTCGCGGTCCGCGGTTTCGCCGAAACCACGGTAAAGCAAACATGAGTGTCTCGGTTTCGCTGAAACCGAAAACCGCTCAAAGTACAGCTGAACCTATTCTTACAACTGAGGCCCCTGCTACAACTCTTGAATCGACCTCAGAAATTTTACCCACTACGGTGGTTGACTTATCAGACACCATCCCGTGGATGTCTCTACCCCAGCACGTGGTGCTGCTAGGCCTCCAGCTGCCATGTCCATTAAGGCCTTCGCCAGGGCTAAAGCAGCCAAGACTACTAAATCAGTGCCTGTTAAACCCCCGCACATCCAGGCCCTCTTCTAGTTCTCAAATGCTTTCTTTGGCAGAAGATTTAATTTCTTTAATTAGAGGATCTCAATCTCACCCAGACAGGGCCTCTCAGCCCCCTGAGAAGAGACCTAGGGCAGAGCCCCCTGAGCCAGTGTCTTCTGATGATTCTGCTGATGAATCAGACATAACTGACCAGCCTGAGGCTCCCTTCTCCAATTTTGAAGATTCTGATGCTGAAGAATCCATTCCAGCTGCTTCCCCACCAGAAGAATTCTCCTTTGGGGAAACCTTGCATGCCATGCGAGAACAGTTCCAATGGCAGCAACAGGATTTTTCAGACTCCAGAAAAGACTTAGGACCTTTCTGCACCTCCCACAGCACAGGCCCTTAGCTATACCTCCTGTTCTCTCTGTGGTGGATGATGCTTTCAATGATGTTTGCTCCGCTCCAGATTCTTTACCCCAGCCCCTGCCAAACCAGACAGATTTTACAGGGTGCCAGATACTCATCACCACCTTTACAAGGCCCCACTTGCAGACCCAGAAACTATATCCCAGGGTCCCAAGCAGTAGCCGCAACCACAGCTAAAACCCTATTCCTTCTGAAAGGGAAGCAAGGTCACTAGACAGATGGGGTAAAAGGTCTACACTTCAGCTACTCTCTCAGCTAGAGCTTTAAACTGTCAGTTTCACATGATA
Organism: Protopterus annectens; assembly: GCF_019279795.1. Classification (NCBI taxonomy): domain Eukaryota; kingdom Metazoa; phylum Chordata; order Ceratodontiformes; family Protopteridae; genus Protopterus; species Protopterus annectens. The sequence continues at coordinate 600,811,016 of NC_056728.1, read as the reverse complement.
CAATACCAAGAGTTTATGCTTGATCAGTTAACTAAAAAACTAACCACTGATGAATCTCTTGATAAGAAATATGTATTAGAGATGGTAAATAACATACAACAGGTTAGCAACCATTCCTTAAAATGTGGCTATGATGCACTGGAGGCTTCATTTAGATCAGCCATGACAGGCACAGTGATAAGAAGGCATGCATGGCTAAAGGAACAAGCTTTACCGGATCATGTTAAAGCTAAGTTGCTAGATGCTCCTATGGACAAGACAAGTTTGTTTGGTACACCTGCCCAGAGGGCTATGTACCAGAGCGTACTGACGTCAGGGTACTAGCTTGTGCAGCCGACGCCGGACCCAGACTTTGTGATTCTGGCCGACCTCGGGCTGCCTGCCGGCAGGAACACCCTACAGTTATGACTGCAACAGTGAAGACACTCTAACATCTACATTTATGGTAGGTGTACACAACTGTACTTTGTCCTGCCTCAGGCAGCCCTCGGTCGGCCGGATTCCAAAGTCTGGGTCTGACGTCGGCTGATGTCACATTTCTCTCCGAAGTCAGAGCGGCTGGAGTACATAAGCATCAGCCGACACCATTTTTTCCAGTCTTTCTTGCCGCGCGGTGCCCGAAGCAGAAACGGTTCGCAAGTGCCGGTCGGTCAGCTCCTGTATTCTTCGATTTCGAAGTCATCAAAAAAGCTAAGTACCCCGTTGGGGACCTTTTCTTGCCTCAGCCGATGTCAGAAATTACTGAAAAAGTTAACAATTGTCTTTCTTGTGGTAATCAAATACCTCATAAGGATTTCCACTCGTACTGTCTTCCTTGCCTTGGCCCAGACCACGACGTCTCGGCCTGTGTAGCCTGTGCTCGCTTCAACAAGCGCACTCTCAGGCGCCGGGCGGAGTTCGCTGAAGATTCTTTCAGCGAAAAATTTGCTTATGCAATGCCGTCGGAACTTCCGACATCGCAAACTCCCAAGAAACGAAAAGACCGGGACCGACATCCTCGGCCCGCGTCTACCACTGACTCCACGCCAAAACCTACCGCGAGTGCTCCGGTTCCCCCCTGAGACGTTTTTTCCACCGCTCCGAACCGAAGACACCGCATTACCGACGACTCCGATTCCGGATATCACTCCGCCAGTTATTGATTTTCCTCCGGATACCGAAACAGAGGAAATGCCCGAGACCATTGCTGTAGATAAGGTCACTCCAGGCCTCCTATGGCCATGTCTATTAAGGCCTACACTAGGGCTAAGGCAGCCAGCAAGACCAAGCATCTTACTGCTAAAGCCTTACCTCAGCCTACTCCAGAGACACAAATTATGACTATGGCTGCTGACTTAATTTCTATGATTAGAGGTTCACAGGCCCATCCTGAGAGAGGATCCCAGCCTCCTTCTGATAAAAGGCCCCGGGTTGAACCCTCTGACCCTATTCCTTCAGATGAAGATTCTGAGGACTCTGTCCTCTCTGATGGCCAGGAAGAGCTCTTCCAGTCCTATGAGGACTTGGATGCAGAGGATTCCATCCCCTCGGCCTCCCCTCCTGAGGATATTTCTTTTGGGGAAGTTCTGCATACCATGAGGGAACATTTCAAGTGGCAAGGCCAGGAATATTCTGATTCCAGAAAGCGCCTTCGAACTTTCCTTAAAAAGCCCCAGCACAGGCCCTTAGCTATTCCTCCTGTGCTTGATGTTTTGCATGATTTATATTCTGACTCTAGTGTTACCCCTGATTCTCTTCCTCCTGCTCCAGCTAAGCCAGACAGGTATTACAGGGTCCCAGAAACACATTCCCATTTATTCAGGGCCCATACTGCTGATTTGGAAACTATTTCTCAGGGACCTAAAGGTGTTTCAGCTTCCACCTCTAAAAATCCTTTGCCCTCCAACAGGGAAGCTAGGTCATTAGAGATGGGGTAAAAAGGTTTACACCTCCACTACTTTATCTATGAGAGCTTTGAATTGCCTTTTTCATATGCTACAATATCAGGATTTCCTGTTAGAAGATTTACAGAAAACATTGGCCTCTCCTGATCCTTTAGACAGGAAGTCTTTGCAGGAAGCTGTACATAACTCTCAGCAAGTAAGCAATGACTTCCTGCAGTGTGGATATGATTCACTGGAAGCTTCATTGGGCAGCTATGACAGGGGCAGTCATTCGAAGACATGCATGGTTAAAAGATCAACCTCTACCAGATCATGTAAAGGCAAAACTTCTGGATGCACCTTTGGAAAAGAACAAGCTTTTTGGTGCTAATGCTAAGGATGTGTTAAAGTCCATCGAGGAAAAAGCAAAAATCAGTTCAGATGGTGAAAGATTTCCTCCAGGTTCAACCCCCCAGATTCAGTAGGAATTGGCCTTCAAAAAACTGGTCCTTTCTTAATCCTGAAAAATTTCAAAGGGGTAAAAACAGACGTGGCCGAGGAAGAGGACAATACAGAGGTCCTTACAGGGGACGACAGTGGCAGCAAGCAAACCAAAGAAGTGACACTGGGGTTTCACCTGCCCCACAGCCACAGTCTCAATGACTTTCCTCTACTTCCGCCTACCAGGGAACAAATAGAAGCTCCCTTGGGCGGGAAATTATCTCTGTTTGCAGACAATTGGCACAGATTGACAAAGGACAAATGGATTTTGGACATTATAGACCGAGGTTACAGGTTCCATTTTCATACCTTACCAAGAAAACAAGGCATGCCAAACCTACCACAAAACCAGAGGGCAGAGGCTATCAAGCAAATCTCTCTGCTGACTCGGATGAAAGCAATAGAAAGAGTTCCACAACAAGAACAAGGCCAGGGGTTTTACTCAAGACTATTCCTTGTTCCAAGAAAAGAATCTCAATGGAGACCAATACTGGATTTGTCCGCATTAAACACCTTTCTCATAGTACCAAAGTTCAAAATGCTGACTCTACAGCAACTCCTTCCCATGCTGGGCAAGGGGTCTTGGCTGATTACTCTGGACCTCAAGGAGGCATACCTGCATGTCCCTATCAGACACAGCTGCAGAAGATACCTCAGATTTCTTGCAGGGCCAGAGCATTATCAATTCTCAGCAGCTCCAGGGGATCCAAATTTACCCGTACCTGGACGACTGCCTCATACAAGCGGACGACAAATTGATGTTGACAAAAAACTTGGACTATGTCATACAATTACTTCAAGCTCTGGGATACACAGTCAACTTCCAAAAGTCAAGACTTCAGCCCTCCCAGCAAATAATCTTCTTAGGAGCCAAATTAGACACAGCCTCTCAAATGGCTTACCTAACAGAAGACAAGCAAGAGAAGTTAACTCATTATTTCAAAGGTTTGGCAAAACTTACCCAGATGACTGCAAGGAGATTCCTACAGGCCCTGGGTTACATGGCATCCTGCATTCTCCTGGTTCCATTAGCAAGACTACACATGAGAAAGCTTCAATGGTACCTAAAAAGCCTATGGTCTCAGCACAGCAACAACTTAGAGACAACCGCAGCTCATTCCATGCCTACAAAGGAATTCCTATGGTGGGCCTCGGTAAGCCAGGCAAACACAGGTATGTCATTCAAAAAACCACAGATAACACAGACCATGACCACAGATGCCTCAGACCTTGGATGGGGGGCGCACATGGAAGGCAGGTGTATACAAGGACAATGGTCTCCAAAGGAAACACATCTGCATATAAACCAAAAGGAAATGCTGGCAGTAATGCATGCCATCGAGGCCTTTCAACACCAACTTCAGCAAGGCCATTTACTGAAACGGACAGACAACACCACTGTGATGTGTTATATAAACAAGCAAGGGGGCACCCATTCTTACCCCCTTTGCAGACTGACAATGCATCTTTGGGAAAAATCACTGAGCCTAAACATTCAGTTACAATCCCAGTTTGTTCCAGGCAAAGACGATGTGCTGGCGGACAGCCTAAGCAGGAATTTCACAGATCCACACGAGTGGAGGCTACATCCGAAGATCTTCACACAGCTCACTTCGACATGGGGCAGCGACATGGGGCAGGCCAGATGTAGACCTATTTGCCTCTCACCTCAACCATCATCTACAAACATTCTTCTCAAGGACATACCATCCACAAGCTTGGAAAATAGATGCGCTCTCATTCAACTGGAACTTCCTAAAAATCTATGCATTCCCACCTCTGCCACTGATGACCTCAGTATTACTAAAGATCAAAGCAGAGAGACCCAAGGGGATCCTAATAGCTCCGGACTGGCCAAGACAACACTGGTATCCACTACTACGGAGTATATGTCACACCAAGAAATGGGCCCTTCCCCAATGGCCTCTACTTTTGACTCAACACAGCTTCAAAACAGTGCATCCAAACCTTCAGACACTGCAGCTAACAGCCTGGGAGATCCCATGAATAACCTCAACCTATCTCTCTCCAAGGAAGTTCAGCGGATACTAACAGAGGCTCGAAGACCATCCACCAGAAAGTTTTACTTAGCAAAATGGAAGAGATTCAGCATTTGGAATACCAGCAAGGGACATGATGCATCTTTATTGAGCATCCCACTCATCCTGGAATATTTGGCAGATATGCTAAAAAATGGACTCTCATATTCTTCCATAAAGATACATGCATCAGCTATTTCAGCTAGATATAACACTGATCCGCCTGTTTTTTCACATCCTTTGCTAAGGCAATTCCTCAGGGGAATCAAGAACATTAAGCCACCAAGAAAGGCTCCAGTGCCAGCCTGGGACCTCAATTTTGTCCTAGAAAAACTGACTCTACCTCCATTTGAGCCAGCAGCTTCAGTTGACTTGCAATTTTTCTCATGGAAGACAGCTTTCCTGTTGGCAATTACCTCAGCAAGAAGGGTTTCGGAACTACAGGCCCTAATGGCAATACCATCGTTCATAATTTTCCACAGAGGCAGGGTTTCATTAAGGACCAACCCTACTTTTATGCCAAAGGTGGTATCTAGGGTTTCTTTAAATCAAGCTATTCATCTGCCTGCTTTCTTCCCCAATCCTGAGAATAAGGGGGAAAGACTGTTACATACCTTGGACATTCACAGACAACTTCGATACTACCTGGACAGAACCAAGACCAGTAGGAAGTCTGAACAACTTTTTGTAGCTTACGCCCCTGCAGTCCAAGGAAAAGCAATTTCAAAACAGACTATTTCAAAATGGATTGGACATTGCATCAGATTCTGTTATTCCTTTCATGGAAAGACTGTTCCAGCCAATGTCAGACCACATTCCACCAGAGCTACAGCCACCTCTACAGCATTCTTAAGAGGGGTGCCTACTAAGGACATTCTAGAAGCTGCTACATGGAGCTCCATGCATACATTCTCCAAACACTACAATCTCCCTCTATACTCCAGATCCAGAGCAGGCTTTGCTTCGGCAGTCCAGGGTTTGATTGCCACACCATCTTTTTCCTAGAGCATTCCTCCTCCCCCAGCTAAGCTATGGTATTCTACCCATATGTTATGACTGCAGTTGTATTCTTGAAGGACATAGTACAGTTTTGTACCTACCATAAATGTAGATGTCCGATAGATATGCAACTGCAGTCGGATTTTCCCTCCCTCCATACCCCTCTATGCCTAGGGTCCACTCCTATCCCTGTTTCTCTTAGCTGGGGATATCTGTAATGGTGTATCTGTTTATTGCTCATTTATTTGTCTGGAATCCTGTTTTTGTCTTCCAATTTGATTACAGCCTTCCTTGGAGGGGACCTGGCATCTGGGGCAAGAAACACTGAAGAAAATGGTGTCGGCTGATTCTTATGTACTCCAGCCGCTCTGACGTCGGATAGAAATGCGACATCAGCCGACGTCGGACCCAGACTTTGGAATCCCGCCGACCGAGGGCTGCCTGAGGCAGGACAAACCCATATGTTATGACTGCAGTTGCATATCTATCGGACATCTACATTTATGGTAGGTGCAAAACTGTACTTTTAGCCTGTGCCTCCTTCAACCGACGGACTCTTAGACGTTGGTCGGAGATAGCAGAAGAGTTTTTTGGATCCGCTTTTGCATATAAAATGCCGTCGGAGACTCCGACTACACATTTAGCCAAAAAACGCAAGGAAAAGGACCGACACTCGCGGCCCGCGGTTTCGGCTGAAACCATGGTTAGGCCTACCGCGAGTGTCTCTGTTTCGGCTGAAACCGAGGCCTCTGTTCTACCTTCTGCCGAAATCATACCTCTGACAACCGAGACCAGAGAGGCCCCGGCTGAGTCGGCTACAGAAATCCCTACCGAAGAAGCAAGCGCACAAGAATTGTCCGACACCATTCCTTTGGACATTTCTACTCCTGCACGTGGGGCAGCTAGGCCCCCTGCTTCTATGTCTATTAAGGCTTTCTCCAGGGCTAAAGCAGCTAAAATTACAAAAGCTTTACCTGCAAAATCAACTTCTCAGAGACCTTCCTCAAGTTCCCAGATTCTCAGTCTTGCTGAGGACCTTATATCTCTGATTAGGGGTTCCCAACCTCAACCAGACAGGGCCTCACAACCTCCTCCTGACAAAAGGCCTAGGACTGAACCCCCTGAACCTCTCTCCTCTGATTACTCCTCGGATGGATCTGATTTGTCAGACCATCAGGAAGGGCCATACTCACCTTATGAGGATTCAGATGCAGAAGACTCTATCCCTTCTGCTTCCCCTCCAGAGGAATTTTCCTTTGGGGAGACTTTACACTCTGAGGGAACACTTTCAATGGCAGGGTCAGGATTTCTCCGATTCTAGAAAAAGACTAAGGACTTTCTTGCACTTGCCACAGCATAGGCCTTTAGCCATACCACCTATGCTAACTGTAGTTGATGATGCATGTAATGATGTCAGCTCTGCCCCTGATTCACTTCCCCCGGCCCCTGCCAAACCTGACAGATACTACAGGGTCCCGGATTCCCACTTCCACTTGTATAAAGCCCATGCTGCAGACCCAGAAACTATTTCTCAGGGCCCAAAAGGTGTTGCAGCTGCCACTGCCAAAAACCCACTACCCTCTGAAAGGGAGTCAAGAGCATTAGAGAGATGGGGAAAAAAGGTTTATACATCTGCTACTCTTTCTGTCAGGGCTTTAAACTGTCAATTCCATATGATACAGTACCAGGAATATTTGTTAGATCAGCTGAATAAAAAGGTTTCTTCTCCTGAACCTTTAGACCGTAAGGCCCTTCAGGATTTGGTACACAACTCTCAGCAGGTCAGTAATCATTTCTTAAAATGTGGCTATGATGCACTGGAAGCTTCATTTAGATCAGCTATGACTGGGGCAGTAATTCGAAGACATGCCTGGCTAAAAGAGCAATCCTTGCCAGACCATGTCAAGGCTAAACTCCTAGATGCTCCAATGGAGAAACAAAGTTTATTTTGCTCCCCTGCACAGGAGATTCTAAAGAAAGTGGACAGTTAAGGATTTTCTGCAGGTCCAACCTCCGAGGTTCAGCAGAAACTGGCCTTCAAAGAATTGGTCCTTTCCAGACACCTCCAAAGCACAGAGGGGCAGGTATAGACGCCCAAGAGGCAGAGGTCAATCAAAGGGTGCCTACAGGGGTCGTCAGTGGCAACCTGCCAACCAGAGGAGTACTGCCACAGCTGCAACTACAACCACTTCCACAGGACAGACACAATGACTTGACTCTGATTCTGCCTACAAGGAAACAACTGGAAGCACCCTTGGGCGGAAAATTGGCTTTATTCTCAAAAAACTGGCATTGCATTACAAAAGACAAATGGACATTGCAAACAATAGACAAAGGATACAGGTTTCATTTCCACACTTTACCAAGAAGGAGCGGAATGTCAAACCTTCCACCAAACCAGAAGCCAGAGGCTTTAAGACAAATCAACAATTTACTTCAGATGAAAGCAATAGAAAGGGTACCATCTATGGAACAAGGCCAAGGATTTTACTCCAGACTATTCCTTGTACCAAGAAAAGAAACCCAATGGAGGCCTATTCTCGACTTGTCCGCACTAAACACATATCTCATTGTGCCAAAATTCAAAGTGCTGACCCTACAGCAACTTCTTCCCATGTTGGGCAAGGAGTCTTGGCTGGTGACTCTAGATCTCAAGGAGGCATACCTGCACGTCCCTATACGACCAGATTGCAGAAGACACCTCAAATTTCTTGCAGGATCATAGCATTATCAATTCTCAGCATTGCCCTTTGGCTTATCTACTGCGCCCAGAGTATTCACGAAATGCCTGGCATCAGTAATTGCACATTGCAGGCTTCAGTGAATTCAAATCTACCCATACCTGGACGACTGCCTAATACAAGCGGAGAACAAGACAAGACTAATAAAGGATTTGGCCTATGTCATACACCTGTTACAGGCCTTGGGATACACAGTCAACATCCAGAAGTCAAGACTAGTGCCATCCCAAAGGATAACCTTTTTGGGTGCGGATCTGGACACAATAACTCAGATGGCTTTTCTCACAGAAGAAAAACAAAAGCAGCTCCCAGTCTACTTCATGGCTTTGACAAGACAAACTCAGCTCACTGCAAGGAAAGTCCTGCAGGCCCTGGGTTACATGGCATCTTGCATAATCTTGATCCCACATGCCAGGCTGCATATGAGGAAATTACAATGGTACCTAAGGAATGTATGGTCTCAACACAGGCACAGTCTAGAAACCATGATTCCAATCATTCCATGCCTGAAAAAGGAATTCCTGTGGTGAGCTCAGGCCTGCCAGTCCAACAGAGGGTTGTCTTTCAACAAACCACAACCAAGGCAGACCATCACCACGGACGCCTCAGACCTAGGATGGGGAGCACACATGGAAGACAAGTGCATCCAAGGCCTATGGTCTCAAGACCAGCTGAATTTGCACATAAACCTAAAGGAGATGCTGGCAGTGAAGCATGCAATCGAGGCATTCAAATCATTCCTCCAGCAAGGACATCTGCTGATAAGGACAGACAATACCACAGTCATGTGGTACATAAACAGGGAGGCACGCATTCCTACCCTCTATGCCGGATGGCAATGGATCTGTGGAACCTAGCCCTGAATCTCAACATCCAACTGCAGGCCAAATTCGTACCAGGAAAAGAGAATTCACTAGCAGACAGCTTAAGCAGAACTACCACGGATGCTCACGAATGGATGCTGCATCCAGACATCTTCAAAAACATAACAAAGAAATGGGGAATGCCAGAGATAGACCTGTTCGCCTCCCCACGCAACAACCAACTGAGGAAATTCTGCTCAAGAGTATACTACCCACAAGCCTGGAAGGTGGACTCCCTCTCTTTCAACTGGAATGCCCTAACAGTGTATGCTTTTCCACCACTCCCATTGATGTACAGAGTTCTACTGAATATCAGAGAGGAACAGCCAAAGGTGATACTGATAGCTCCAGACTGGCCAAGGCAGCACTGGTATCCACTACTGAGAAGCATGTCTCGGACGAACTCATGGCCTCTACCCCTATGGCCTCTACTTCTAACGCAGAACAACTTCAAGACCCTGCATCCAAACTTGAAAACACTGCAGCTGACTGCCTGGAAAATTGCCTAAAACAAAACCAAACTGTCTTATCTCAGAGGGTCAAGGACATAATCCTGGAGGCTCGCAGACCCTCCACAAGAAAGACATACTCAGCTAAATGGAAGAGATTCCTCATTTGGAGCGCATCAAAGGGTACAAATGTCACACTGGCAAACCTAGCACACATCCTAGAATACTTAGCAGAACTGTTCCACAATGGCCTGTCCTATTCCTCCATTAAGATTCATGCTTCTGCAATTTCATCAGAATACAACATGGATCCTCCTATCTTCTCTCACCCTCTCCTCAGACAATTTTTAAGAGGGATCAAAAATGTAAAACCCCCAAGGAAACCACCTCTGCCTGCATGGGATCTCAATTTTGTGCTGGAAAAATTAACACTACCCCCTTTTGAACCAGCAGCATCAGCAGACTTACAGTTCTTATCTTGGAAAACTGCTTTCCTTCTAGCAATCACTTCAGCAATCCGAGTTACAGGCACTAATGGCAGTGCAGCCTTTCCTTATTTTTCACCAGGATAGAGTGTCTCTGAGAACCAATCCTACTTTCATGCCAAAGGTGGTATCCAGGGTATCCTTGAACCAAGCTATTCATTTGCCTACGTTCTTTCCTAACCCACAGAACAGGGGGGGAAACTACTGCACACCTTGGATGTACACAGACAACTACGCTACTATCTGGACAGAACTAAAACCAGCAGAAAAACTGACCAACTTCTGGTAGCATATGCAACTGGAGTGCAAGGAAAAGCAATTTCCAAACAGACCATTTCTAAATGGATAGGAAATTGCATTCGTTTCTGCTACTCTTTTCATGGAAAGACAGCTCCTGAAAATATCAGGCCTCACTCCACAAGAGCCACAGCCACCACTACAGCTTTCCTACGAGGGGTGGCTACCAAGGACATTTTAGAAGCTGCTACTTGGAGCTCCGTGCATACATTTGCCAAGCATTACAATCTACCTTTATACTCCAGATCCCGAGCAGGTTTTGCAACTGCAGTTTTACAGGGGATCTTAACTACACCATCCTTATCTTAGTACCTCCTCCCCCAGTTTGGCTATGTTATTCTACCCATATGTTATGACTGCAGATGCATCCTTGAAGGACATAGTACAGTTTTGTACCTACCATAAATGTAGATGTCCGATAGGTATGCATCTGCAGTCAGGATTACCCACCCTCCTTCCCCTCTGTGGTATTCCTAGGGTGCTTACCCCTCTTTCAGCTAGCTGGGGGAATCTATTATGGTGTATTTGTTTGTATGTATATCTGTATATATATTCTTCTGTTTGGAATTTTCAACTTTTATCCAAATTTAGCCTTCTTAGAGGGCACCTGGCATCTGGGGCAAGAAACACTGAGGAAAATGGTGTTGGCTGATGCCTTTATACCCCAGCAGCTCTGACGTCGGGGAAAGTGCGACATCAGCCGAGGCCAGACCCAGACTTTGGAATCCGGCCGACCGAAGGGCTGCCTGAGGCAGGACAACCCATATGTTATGACTGCAGATGCATACCTATCGGACATCTACATTTATGGTAGGTACAAAACTGTACTTTCTTCCACTGTGAAAGTGCAACTGGCAGCAATTTCAAATTTCCATGTCAGAGAGAACAGGAATGCCCTGGCCTCTTCTAGATTGTGTAAGGCTTTTCTTAAAGGTACTTTTCTTTTGCGCCCTCCAGTTAAGAACCCTGTTCCTCCTTAGGGACCTTACCTTGGTTCTTCAGGCCTTAGTTGCTCCCTCCTTTGAACCTGCAGCATCAGCGGATTTAAAGTCCTTATCCTGGAAGACAGCCTTCCTCTAGTGGCTATTACTTCGGCTAAGAGGGTTTCTGAGCTTCAGGCCTTGTCTGCCGTGCCCCCTTACTTGATCTTCCAATAAGGACATGGTTTCTCTCTGCATGAGCCCTTCTTTCTTAAGGACAGGGTTTCTCTCCGCATGAGCCCTTCTCTCACCAAAAGTGGCTTCTGAATCAAACATTAAACTACTAACCTGCCTGTTTTCTTCCCAAATTTTCAGAACAAGGGTGAGTATAAACTACATTTGCTAGATGTTCATAGACAACTTTGTTTTTATTTACACAGAACAATGCCCTTCCATAAGTCTGACCAGATGTTCTTCGTGTTTCACTGTTGCAGTCATCACATTTGGGTTATCTGCTTGCAGTAGCCCTCAGTCGACCTGATTATCAAAGTCTTGGGTCCTGCGTCGGTTGCTGTCTCATCTTCTGTGACATCAGGTCTTCAGGGGTATAAAGCATCCAGCCGATGCCATTGCGTCAGTCTTTCTTGCCGTGCAGTGCCCCCGGTCGGCCAATTCCTGACATTTTCGTTTTCGAGTTTCAGAACTGAAGTCTTCAACTAAAGCTAAGTACCCCGTTGGGGAAACTTTTTCTTGCTCTAAACCGATGTCAGTAAAAGTCAATAATTGTATTTCTTGTGGAAAGCAAATGCCTCATAAAGATTTTCACTCGTACTGTATTCCTTACCTAGGCCCTGACCACGACGTACCTTGCTGTTGGCCTTATTTAAGCAACAAACTATTCATAGTTTGTATATTTTCGCTTCTAAATATTTTGGTGCTCGGTTCAATTATCCAGATATGTCTTCGGTAAGCCATCCAACTACCGACATTCCGAAAAAACGCAAAGATAAAACAAAATGCAAAGATAAAGACCAGAGACAGGCCGCCTAGGTCCAAAGCTGCCGACAACGCTTCTCCTAAGCCAGTCGTCAGTTCGCCAGTACTCAGTGAGGCGCTTTCACAGCCCCTGATACCCACCACTACAGATTCGCAGGCCTCTACTGAGACCCATTCGGAGTACGATGCCGCGAGATGCTTCAACTGTGGAACCTGTGGCTGTTCATCGTGTTTCACTGTTGCAGTCATTACTCTTGGGTTATCCTGCTGGCAGGCTACCCGCAGTCGGCCTGAATTCCAAAGTCTTGGCCCGGCGTCGGTTGCTGTCACCTCTTCCCTGACGTCAGTGCGCCAGGGGTATAAAAGATGCAGCAGACACCATTTTCTTCAGTCTTCTTCAGTCTTTGTTGCCGCGCAGTGCCCGAAGTAGAAGCAGTTCGCAAGTGCCGGTCGGCCGACTCCTGAGATTTTCGTGTTCGAATTTCAGATCTGAAGTCTTCATTTAAAGCTAAGTACCCCGTTGGGGAAACTTTTTTCTTGCTCCAGACCGATATCAGAAAAAGTTAATAATTGTATTTCTTGTGGGAAGCAAATACCTCATAAGGACTTCTTGTTGTATTCCTTGCCTAGGCCCTGATCACGACGTTGCTAATTGCAGGTTTTGTGCTAGATTTAACCAACGCACTATTAAGCGTCGGTACAATTTTGCATTTCATTACTTTGGCCGAAGATTTAATTACACGATGTCGTCAAATAGCCATCCGACTACAGCAATTCACAAGAAACGTAAGGAAAAGGATAGGCATCAGAGGTCCAAAACTGACGACAAGGCTTCTTCTAAGCCAGTTGCCGGTTCGCCGGTTCTCAGTGAGGCGCTTTCGCAGCCTCTGACGCCCACTACCTCAGAGCCGCAGGCCGCTTCTGACTCTCACGTGGAGCAGACTAGGCCTCTGGAAACTCAAGGTATTGGACACTTGGAAAATATTCCCTCAGATGGGTCCGGAGCCGCTGAGCAGGCATTGGCTTCTGAGGGTGTTTTCAGGCCTACAGTTATATATAAAACTGACTACAGCTTCAAAGGCAAAGACTAAAGCACCACTAAAGGCAAAGAAACAAGTGCAGCAAGCCCATGGACAGGCCTCCATGCTTAAAAAAAAAGATGCTCAAAATGGCTGAAGACCTAATTATTTTGATCAGGGGTTCCCATCCCCCTCCTGATAAGAGGCCTAGGCGAAAGACGGAATTTGAATCTTCAGATCAGGTTTCCATTTCCTCTGACTCCTCTTCCGATAAGAAAAGGCTCCCGAAATTTTCTTTTATTACCTCAGCACAGGCCTCTTGCTATCCTTCCTGTTTTAGACATTGTACATGATGTACTTTCTGAGTCCGGCCTGTCTCCTGACTCACCTGTTAAGCCAGACAGATACTACAGGGTTCCAGATTCACATAAATTTCTTTATAAAAACCCTGCAGCTGACCCAGAAACTATTTCTCTGGGTCCCAAAGGGGTCAAGGCTTCCACTGCAAAAAAACTATCCCCTCTGATAGTGATTCAAGGGCACTGGACAGATGGGGGAAAAAGGTTTACACTTCTGCTACCTTGGCTATGAGGGCTTTAAGTTGTCAATTTCATATGCTTAAATATCAGCAATTCTTAATGTCACTGCTTAAACAGAAAATGTTAACAAATTCTAAATGTGCAGAAAACAAGGAAATGCAGGATTTATTGCATGCAGCTGAACAGGTGGGAAAGCATACTTTGCAATGTGGTTTTGATTCTCTGGAGGCCTCTTGCAGGGCAGCTGTTACAGGTTCTGTCATTAGGCGGCATGCTTGGTTAAAGGAACAGAATCTGCCTGATCATGTTAAAGCAAAATTATTAGATGCTCCATTACAGCATGATACTTTGTTTGGTGTTAAAGCAGAAGAGGTGTTGAAGAAAATGGAAGACAAAGCGAAATCTATGCAGACAGTTAAGGATTTCTTACAGGTGCAACCACCCAGATTTAGCAGGAACTGGCCTACAAAGAATTGGTCCTTTCCAGTGTCAGACAGGCCACAAAGAGGCAGATACAGACTCCCTAGAGGCAGATCTTAGCCGCAAGGCTCATACAGGCCTAAACAATGGGGTGCTTCTACCTCCAAAAGTGGAGAAGACAAATCATAGCCATACAGGAAACAGTCCCAATGACTTTCCTCTGCCAGAACCAAGCACTTATCTTTTTGGCAGCCCCCTTAGGGGAAAAACTAGCACTTTTTTCACAAAATTGGCACATGATCACCCATGACAAATTGGTCTTGAACATAGTGTCTCAGGGCTACAAGTTCCTCTTTCACACCCTGCCAGGGGCAAAAGGTATGCCAGACCTGCCACTCAATCAATGGGCAGAGGCACAAAAGCAAGTTTCATTCCTCATGGACATGAGGGCCATTCAGCGAGTACCACAGCAAGAGCAGGGACAAGGATTTTACTCCAGGCTTTTCTTGGTACCCAGAAAGGACAAAGCCTGGAGACCAATACTGGACCTGTCTATTCTAAACACATTTCTGGACGTTCCAAAATTCAAAATGTTGACTCTGCAACAGCTTCTGCCCATGCTGGGCAAGAAGGCTTGGCTTGTAACTTTGGACTTAAAAGAGGCATACCTGCATTGCATGTCCCAATCAGACAATCTTGCAGAAGATACGTCAGATTCATAGCTGGCTCAGTGCACTACCAGTTCTCTGCACTGCCCTTTGACTTGTCTACTACGCCCAGGGTCTTCACAAAATGCTTGGCACCAGTAATTGCATTTTGCAGACAGAGGAATTCAAATATACCCTTACTTGGACGACTGCCTTATTCAAGCAGTGAACAAAGACATTCTACTAAAGCACCTGGCGTTTGTAAAAAGATTACTAATTTGCCTAGGGTACACAGTAAACGAAAAGAAATCAAAACTTGTACCCTCTCAAGAGATAAGCCATCTGGGTGCAAGCTGAAATACAACTGCCCAGATGGCTTATCTTACGCCAGACAAACAAAGGCAACTGACTTCTTACTTCAAAATATTGGCAACAAAGACCCAGTTATCTGCAAGAACAATTCTGCAGGCTTTGGGTTTCATGGCATCCTGTATTCTGCTAATTCCATATGCCAGACTGCATACGAGGAAACTACAATGGTATCTAAGAAGTGTTTGGACGCAACATTGCCACAGCCTGGAAACATTAATCACCCTCATTCCCTGCCTGCAACAGGAGATGTTCATCGTGTTACCCTGCTGCAGTCCTCACACTTGGGTTATCCTGTCGTCAGGCGGTCCCGCAGTCAGCCGGATTTCCAAAGTCTTGGTCCGACGTCGGTTGTTGTCGCCTCATCCCTGACGTCAGTGCGCCAGGGGTACATATACTGCAACCGACGCCATTTTCTTCAGTCTTTCTTGCCGCGCGGTGCCCGAAGCAGAAGCAGTTTGCAAGTGCCGGTCAGCCGAATCCTGAGATTATCGAATTTGAATTTCAGACCAAAGTCTTCTATAAAGCGAAGTACCCCGTTGGGGAAACTTTTCTTGCCTCAGACCGATGTCAGAAAAAGTTAACAATTGTATTTCTTGTGGGAAGCAAATACCTCATAAGGATTTTCATTCTTATTGCATACCTTGCCTAGGCCCTGATCACAACGTCACTTCTTGTCGTTTTTGTGCTAGGTTTAATAAGCGTACTATTAAAAGGCGTTTTGATTTTGCACGACACTTTTTTGGTAGAAAATTTAACTATAACATGCCGTCGGAGCTACCGACTACCGGCATGCACAAAAAATGCCGGGACAAGGACCGACAGCCAAGGCCTAAACCCGATTCTGAGGCCTCGGTTGATCCGGTCTCCGGTTATCAGTGAGGCTCCGACGCAGCCCCTGACTACCACAGTCCTGGAACCCGACACAGCTACGGATATTTTGACAGAATGTACTAGGCCGATGCAGCCTTTTACTCCAGGCCCTTCCGACGATATACCTTCTAAGGACGTCGGTGCTTCGGAAACGCCATCGGTTTCTGAGGGCGTTTTCAGACCGACTACTCTCACAGTCAAAACGTTTTCTAAGTCTAAGACTCCTTCTAAAGCTAAAAAGACTACACTTCAGTCTCCTGTTCAAGGCCCTATGCCTAAGAAACAGATGCTCAAAATGGCTGAAGATTTGATTTCTCTTATCAGGGGTTCAGAGCCTCCTCCTGACAAAAGGCCTAGACAAGAGGAAGATTCTGCTTCTTCTGAGCAACTGTCTATTTCTTCGGTTTCCTCTGAAGACCAAGACTATTCCTACTCTCCTTATGAAGATTTTGATGCTGAGGACTCTATTCCCTCAGCTTCCCCTCCTGAAGACTACTCTTTTGGAGAGACTTTACACATTATGAGGGAACATTTCCAATGGGAAGGTCAAGATTTCTCCGATTCCAAGAAAAGGCTCAGAGAGTTTCTTTTACTCCCCCAACACAGACCTCTAGCCATCCCACCTGTTTTGGACATTGTGGATGATGTCTATTTAGAATCCAGTTTCAACCCAGACTCTCTACCTCCTGCTCCGGCTAAGCCTGACAGATACTACAGGGTACCTGATTCCCACAAATTTCTTTACAAAAGCCCAGTAGCTGACCCAGAGACTATCTCCCAGGGTCCCAAGGGGGCTAAGGCTTCCATGGCTAATAACCCAATATCTCCTGAGAGGGACTCTAGAGCACTAGACAGGTGGGGGAAAAAGGTTTACACCTCAGTCACATTTGCAATGAGAGCACTAAATTGTCAATTTCATATGCTCAAGTATCAGCAGTTTCTAATCTCTCAGTTAAAACAAAAGATAACCTCCCTTCCCCAACAATCTGAATTGAAAGAAGTACAGGATTTGTTGCACGCCACCGAGCAGGTGGGCAAACATACCTTACAATGTGGGTTTGATTCTTTGGAGGCCTCCTGCAGAGCAGCTGTCACTGGATCAGTTATACGTAGGCATGCCTGGTTAAAGGAACAAAGTCTACCTGATCATGTCAAAGCAAAACTACTGGATGCACCCTTACAGCAGGATGTTCTTTTTGGAGTTAAAGCAGAAGAAGTGCTAAAGAAAATGGAAGATAAGGCGAAATCAATGCAGACAGTCAAAGATTTCCTACAGATACAACCCCCTCGCTTCAGCAGAAACTGGCCAACAAACAATTGGTCCTTTCCAGCCACTGACAGACCTCAGAGGGGTAAATACAGGCGCCCAAGGGGCAGAGGACAACCACATGCCCAGTATAAACCTCAGCAATGGGGCACTCCAACCCAGAAAGGAGGAGAAGACAGGTCTCAACCCACCAGAAGGCAAACTCAATGATTTACACTTCGACTGGCCAAACAAAGCTCTTTTGTTAGCCCCCTTGGGGGGAAAACTAGCACTATTTGCAGACAACTGGCACATGGTCACAAAGGACAAATGGGTCCTAGACATTATTTTACGAGGATACAGATTCCACTTTCACACCTTGCCAATGAAAAGAGGAATGCCAAACCTGCCACTAAATCAAAGGGCAGAGGCTCAAAAACAAATTACAGCTCTCATGGCCATGAGAGCCATTCAACGGGTACCGATTCAAGAGCAAGGCCAAGGATTTTACTCAAGGCTCTTTCTAGTACCCAGAAAGAACAATGCTTGGAGACCAGTTCTAGATCTTTCAATTCTAAACACTTGCCTACAAGTCCCAAAATTCAAGATGCTAACACTACAGCAGCTACTTGCCATGTTGGGCAAGGAAGCATGGCTGGTAACGTTGGACCTCAAGGAGGCATACCTGCATGTCCCTATCAGACAAAGTTGCAGAAGATACCTCCGTTTCATTGCAGGTTCAACCCATTACCAATTCTCTGCACTGCCCTTTGGCTTATCTACTGCGCCCAGAGTTTTCACAAAATGCCTGGCACCAGTAATTGCATACTGCAGACAAAAGAGGAATTCAAATATATCCATACCTGGACGACTGCCTCATCCAAGCAGAAAGAAAAGACATTCTCTTACATCATCTGGCTTTTGTGAAGCATCTACTAAATTGTCTGGGGTACACAGTAAACGAAAAGAAGTCAAAACTAGTACCCTCACAAAAAATGACATTCCTGGGTGCCAGCTTGGACACAATGGCCCAGAAGGCTTATCTTACACCAGACAAGCAACTACAACTGACTCAATATTTCAAGACAATGGCAACAAAGACCCAATTAACTGCAAGAAAAATTCTGCAGACTTTGGGCTTCATGGCATCTTGCATTCTGATAATACCATTTGCAAAACTGAATATGAGGAAATTACAGTGGTACCTAAAAAGTGTATGGTCTCAACACAGCCACAGCTTGGACACAGTGATATCTCTCATTCCCTGCCTTCAACAGGAATTTCTATGGTGGGCACAGGCATGTCACCTCAACAAGGGTCAGCCTTTCACCTTGCCCCCAGCCAGGCAAACTATCACAACAGACGCTTCAGACTATGCCTGGGGGGCACACATGGCAGGGCAATACATTCAAGGCCTATGGACTGCAGAACAAAGAAAACTGCACATAAATCAAAAAGAGATGCTAGCTGTACAGAAAGCTCTGACAGCCTTCAAGGATCTTCTACATCCAGGACAACTTGCAATAAAGACGGACAACACCACAGTAATGTGGTACATAAACAAACAAGGGGGCACACATTCCTACCCTCTTTGCAGGCAAGCAATAATCTTATGGAACACAGCTCTGGCCTACCAAGTCCAGTTACAAGCTCAATTCCTGCCAGGACAGAAAAACACATTGGCAGACGACCTAAGCAGAAACATCAAAGATCCCCACGAGTGGAAGCTAGACCCACAAATATTTACAATGATAACTCAAAAATGGGGCCTACCAAATATAGACCTGTTTGCCAGTCCTCAAAACTACCAACTGACAACATTTTGTACAAGGACATTCCACCATCAAGCTTGGAAAGTGGATGCTCTCTCCTTCTTCAGTTGGAAAAACCTGACAGCATATGCCTTTCCTCCATTACCTCTTCTCACAAAGGTTCTTTTGAAGGTCAAAAAGGAGAAACCTCGACTGATTCTCATAGCCCCAGACTGGCCACACCAGCACTGGTACCCGCTATTGAAGAATATGTCTCACAGCCCACCATGGATATTGCCTCAAATACCTCATTTGCTCAAGCAGCAAAACAAACAGATTCTACACAGCCAGCTAAAAACCTTAAACCTGGCTGCATGGCGAATCTTTTAAACATCCAACCAGCCCCTCTTTCACAAGCAGTTCTGGATGTTATTCTGGAAGCCAGGAGGCCAAGCACCAGGAAGGCTTACTCGGACAAATGGAAAAGGTTTTCTGCCTGGAACCAAGCTAAAGGCCAAGACACAACTCAGCCTCATATGCCTCACATTCTGCAGTATTTAGCAGAGATGTTGCACAAAGGACTTTCCTTCTCCTCGATTAAAATCCATGCTTCAGCTATTTCAGCTCACTACGACACGAATCCACCTTTATTTTCACATCCTCTTCTAAAGCAGTTCCTCAGAGGGGCAAAAAACATTAGACCACCTAGAAGAGCTCCTACACCAACATGGGACCTCAACTTTGTTCTGGAAAAACTAACGTTACCTCCCATTGAACCAGCTTTCTCTGCAGGCCTTCAGTCCCTATCTTGGAAGACTGCCCTGCTCCTGGAAATAACTTCTGCTAGGAGAGTCTCAGAATTACAGGCACTAATGGCAGTGGAACCTTTCCTCATTTTTCATCAAGACAGAGTTTCTCTACGAACTAATCCTTCTTTCATGCCTAAGGTGGTTTCCAGTGTAGCTTTAAATCAAACCATCCATCTACCCACTTTCTTTCCCAATCCACAGAACAAAGGTGAGAGACTTTTGCATTCCTTGGACATTCACAGGCAGCTTCGTTACTACTTGGACAAAACTAAGGCTTTCAGAAAAACTGACCAGCTCTTTGTATCCTATGCTACAGCTTCTCAAGGGAGGGCTATATCCAAACAAACCATTTCTAAATGGATAGGCCATTGCATACGGTTCTGTTATACCCATCATGGAAAACCAGTTCCTACTACCATTAGATCCCACTGTACCAGGGCAACAGCTACCTCTACAGCCTTTCTCAGAGGGGTCCCTACCAAGGAAATTTTAGAAGCTGCAACTTAGTGTTTGGTGAAGGTGTGTACTGAACTCCATCACCTACCTCTTTATTCTAAGTCCAGGGCAGGCTTCGCCACTGCAGTTCTGCATGGCCTCATTGCCTCCACTAACCCTCTATGATACCTCCACCCTGCCTTAGCTTTGGGACTCGACCCAAGTGTGATGACTGCAGCAGGGTAACACAATGAACAATAGTACAGCTGTCCTTCAAGGATGCATCTGCAGTCCTAACATATGGGTTGTCCTGCCTCAGGCAGCCCTTCGGTCGGCCGGATTCCAAAGTCTGGGTCTGGCCTCGGCTGATGTCGCACTTCACCCGACGTCATAGCTGCTGTGAATTGGGTATAAAGGCATCAGCCGATGCCATTTTCCCCAGTCTTTCTTGCCGCGCGGTGCCCGAAGCAGAAGCTGTTCGCAGGTGCCGGTTGGTCAGATCCAGAGATTTCTACTACCGAAGACTTCTAAAAAGCTAAGTACCCCGTTGGGGACTCTTTCTTGCCTCAGCCAATGTCAGAAAAAGTAAATAATTGTTTAACTTGTGGGAAACAAATACCTCATAAGGATTTCCACTCTTACTGCCTTCCTTGCTTAGGCCCAGACCACGATGTATCAGCTTGTCTAGCCTGTGCTTCCTTCAACCGACGGACACTTAGACGTCGGTCGGAGTTTGCAGAGGAGTTTTTTGGTCCCGCTTTTGCTTACAAAATGCCGTCGGAGACTCCGACTTCACAATTAGCTAAAAAGCGTAAGGAAAAGGACCGACACTCGCGGTCCGCGGTTTCGGCCGAAACCACGGTTAAGCCAACCGCGAGTGTCTCGGTTTCGGCCGAAACC
This sequence comes from Protopterus annectens, assembly GCF_019279795.1. NCBI lineage: Eukaryota > Metazoa > Chordata > Ceratodontiformes > Protopteridae > Protopterus > Protopterus annectens. Next base: position 600,789,856 of record NC_056728.1, on the reverse strand, counting down.
GAGTCCTCTGTTCTTCGGCCGAAAGCTTGCCTCCGATAGCCGAGGCCTCACACAGCATGGCTGAATCCGCTACTGAACTTACCCCTGCTGTAGCAGGCTCCCAGGATTTACCAGATACTATTCCTTTAGACATATCTACTCCTGCACGTGGAGCTGCTAGGCCCCCTGCATCTATGTCTATCAAGGCCTTTTCTAGGGCTAAAGCAGCAAAATCTTCTAAGGCCTTGCCTGCTAAAACCCCCTCACACAGGCCTACCTCCAGTTCCCAAATGCTCAGCTTGGCTGAGGATCTCATTTCTTTGATCAGGGGATCCCAACCTCACCCAGACAGGGCCTCTCAACCCCCTCCAGAGAAGAGGCCTAGAGCAGAGCCCCCGGATCCTGTTTCTACAGACTATTCCTCGGATGATTCAGAAAATTCAGGTCCTCCAGAAGGCCCATATTCTCCTTATGAGGATTCTGATGCAGAAGACTCCATTCCTTCTGCCTCTCCTCCTGAGGAATTTTCTTTTGGGGAAACCTTACATGCTATGAGAGCATTTTCAATGGCAGGGCCAGGATTTTTCAGATTCAAGGAAAAGGCTAAGGACCTTTTTACATTTACCACAGCATAGGCCTTTAGCCATTCCTCCAGTACTTACAGTTGTTGATGATGCTTATAATGATGCCTGTACTGCCCCTGACTCTCTTCCCCCGGCCCCTGCCAAGCCCGACAGATACTACAGGGTCCCGGACACACACTTTCACTTGTATAAGGCTCCTATTGCAGATCCTGAAACCATTTCACAGAGCCCCAAAGCTGTAGCAGCTGCCTCTGCCAAAAAAAACCCTCCCCTCTGAAAGGGAATCTAGAGCATTAGAGAGATGGGGTAAAAAAGTTTATACTTCTGCTACTCTTTCGGCTAGGGCCTTAAACTGTCAATTCCACATGATTCAATATCAGGAATTTTTGTTAGACCAGCTAAATAAAAAACTGTCCTCTCCTGAACTTATAGACCGTAAGTCCCTTCATGATTTGGTACATAACACTCAGCAGGTCAGTAATCATTCCTTAAAATGCGGCTATGATGCACTGGAGGCTTCCTTTAGATCAGCTATGACTGGAACAGTGATTAGAAGACATGCCTGGTTAAAAAAGCAATCCTTACCAGACCATGTAAAGTCAAAGCTTCTAGATGCTCCCATGGAGAAACAAAATTTGTTTGGCTCCCCTGCACAGCAAGTGCTAAAGAAGGTGGAAGAAAAAGCAAAATCTGTCCAAACAGTCAAGGATTTCTCACAGGTCCAGCCTCCGAGGTTTAGTAGAAATTGGCCTTCGAAGAATTGGTCCTTTCCAGACACCTCCAGAGCACAGAGAGGCAGAAATAGGCGTCCAAGAGGCAGAGATAAATCCAGAGGTGCCTACAGGGGACTTCAGTGGCAGCCTAACAACCAGAGAAGTACTGCCACAGATTCAGCTACGACCACTACCACAGGACAGACACAATGACTTGACTCTGATACCGCCTACCAGGGAACAACTGCAAGCACCCTTAGGCGGAAAGCTTGCCTTATTTTCCGTAAACTGGCATTACATTACAGGAGACAAATGGATTTTACAGACAATAGACAAAGGCTACAGGTTTCACTTCCACACTCTACCAAAAAAGAGAGGAATGCCAAACCTACCACCAAACCAAAAAACAAACGCTCTAGCACAAATCAACCACCTACTAAGGATGAGAGCTATAGAAAAGGTACCGCCTATGGAACAAGGACAAGGATTTTACTCCAGACTTTTCCTGGTACCAAGGAAAGAAAACCAATGGAGACCTATTCTCGACCTGTCCGCTCTGAACACATTTCTCATTGTTCCAAAATTCAAAATGCTGACCCTACAGCAACTACTTCCCATGCTGGGCAAGGAGTCTTGGCTGGTGACTCTAGATCTCAAGGAGGCATACCTGCACGTCCCTATACGACCAGATTGCAGAAGATACCTCAGATTTCTTGCAGGATCAGAGCATTATCAATTCTCAGCATTGCCCTTTGGCTTATCTACTGCGCCCAGAGTATTCACGAAATGCCTGGCATCAGTAATTGCTCATTGCAGGCATCAGGGAATTCAAATTTATCCATACCTGGACGACTGCCTGATAGCGGACAACAAGACCAAATTAACAAAAGATTTGGTAATGGTTATACAACTACTGCAAGCCCTGGGATACACAGTCAACATGAAAAAGTCAAGGCTGGTACCATCCCAAAGGATAACATTCTTGGGTGCAGAACTGGACACATCAAATCAAATGGCATTTCTCACAGCAGAAAAGCAAAAGCAACTACCACTCTATTTCATGGCATTAACAACGCAGAACCAGCTCACAGCAAGGAAAGTCCTGCAAGCCCTGGGATACATGGCATCCTGCATAATATTGATTCCACATGCCAGGCTACATATGAGGAAGTTGCAATGGTACCTAAGGAATGTATGGACTCAACACAAGCACAGTCTAGAAGCCCAGATTCCAATAATTCCATGCCTGAAACAAGAATTTCTGTGGTGGGCTCAGGCCTGTCAGTTGAACAGAGGTCTGCCCTTCCACAAACCTCACCCAAGCCAGACTATCACCATGGACGCCTCAGACCTAGGCTGGGGGGCACACATGGTGGACAAGTGTATACAAGGCCTATGGACACAAGACCAGCTGAACCTACATATAAATCAAAAAGAGATGCTGGCAGTGAAAAAGGCACTTCAGACATTCAGACCTTTTCTTCAACAAGGTCATTTGCTGATAAGGACAGATAACACCACAGTCATGTGGTATATCAACATACAGGGAGGCATCCACTATGCCGGATGGCAATGGACCTGTGGAATGTGGCCCTGAACCACAACATTCAACTCCAGGCCAAATTTGTGCCAGGAAAAGAAAATTCTCTAGCAGACACCTTAAACAGAACTACCACGGATGCCCACGAATGGATGCTGCATCCAGACATCTTCAAAACCATTACAAAGAAATGGGGACTACCAGAAATAGACCTGTTCGCATCCCCACACAACCACCAATTGAGGAAATTCTGCACAAGGACATACCATCCACTTGCTTGGAAGGTCGACTCCCTATCCTTCAGTTGGGAAAACCTGACAGCATCTGCATTCCCACCTCTTCCTTTGATGCACAAAGTGCTACTGAAGATCAAAGAAGATCACCCAAGGATCATCCTGATAGCTCCAGACTGGCCGAGGCAGCATTGGTACCCGCTACTGAGGAGTATGTCTCGGACACACGCATGGCTTCTACCTCTAGTTCCTTTACTACTAACACAGAACAACTACAAGATCCTACATCCAAACTTGAAAACACTGCAGCTAGCTGCTTGGAATATTACATAAAGCAAAATAACCCAGACTTATCTCAGAGGGTTAAAGACATTATCCTGGAGGCTTGCAGACCCTCCACAAGGAAGACTTATTCAGCCAAGTGGAAAAGATACCTAATTTGGAGTGCAGCAAAAGGAGAAAATGTATCATTACCAAACATAGATATCATCCTGGAATACTTAGCAGAACTTTTCCACAATGGCCTGTCTTACTCCTCCATTAAGATTCATGCATCAGCAATTTCAGCAGAATACAACATGGATCCTCCAGTCTTCTCTCATCCTCTACTCAGGCAGTTTCTGAGAGGAATTAAAAATGTAAAGCCTCCAAGGAAGCCACCTTTGCCTACATGGGACCTTAACTTTGTGCTAGAAAAGTTAACACTTCCCCCTTTCGAACCAGCAGCAACAGCAGAATTACAGTTCTTATCTTGGAAAACTGCCTTCCTGCTTGCAATCACTTCAGCAAGAAGGGTTTCTGAATTACAGGCATTAATGGCAGTACAGCCCTTCCTTAACTTCCATCAGGGCAGAGTGTCCTTGAGAACTAATCCTACTTTTATGCCAAAAGTGGTCTCCAGGGTATCATTGAACCAAGCAATCCACCTGCCAACATTCTTCCCCAACCCACAGAACAGGGGGGAAAGGCTCCTACATACATTGGACGTGCACAGGCAATTGCGCTATTATCTGGACAGAACCAAGACCAACAGAAAGACTGACCAGCTTCTGGTAGCGTATGCAACAGGAATGGAAGGAAAAGCAATTTCAAAACAGACAATCTCAAAATGGATAGAAAATTGCATTAGATTTTGTTACTCTTTTCATGGAAAGACAACTCCAGAAAACATCAGACCTCACTCCACAAGGGCTACAGCCACTACTACAGCTTTCCTACGAGGAGTGGCTACCAAAGACATTCTGGAAGGTGCTACTTGGAGCTCCGTGCATACATTTGCCAAGCATTATAATCTACCTTTATACTCCAGATCCCGAGCAGGTTTTGCAACTGCTGTTTTGTAGGGGATCTTAACTACACCATAATCATCTTACTGCCTCCACCCCCAGTTTGGCTATGGTATTCTACCCATATGTTAGGACTGCAGATGCATCCTTGAAGGACATAGTACAGTTTTGTACCTACCATAAATGTAGATGTCTGAGAGGTATGCATCTGCAGTCAGGATTACCCACCCTCCTTCCCCTCTGTGGTACTCCTAGGGTATTTGCCCATCTTGTAGCTAGCTGGGGGAATCTATTATGGTGTATTTGTTTGTATATATGTATATACATGCTTATATTGTTTGCTCTCTACTGTTTGGAAACATTTGCATTTATCCAAATTTAGCCTTTCTAGAGGGCACCTGGCATCTGGGGCAAGAAACACTGAGGAAAATGGCGTCGGCGGATGCCTTTATACCCAATTCACAGCAGCTATGACGTCGGGTGAAGTGCGACATCAGCCGAGGCCAGACCCAGACTTTGGAATCCGGCCGACCGAAGGGCTGCCTGAGGCAGGACAACCCATATGTTAGGACTGCAGATGCATACCTCTCGGACATCTACATTTATGGTAGGTACAAAACTGTACTTTTTGTACCTACCATAAATGTAGATGTTAGAGTGTTCACCCTGCTGCAGTCCAGGTTACCCTCCCTCCAACCCTTCTGATCTTTTGGCTAAATCTCTGCTATGCCTTACTGATGTATTTGCTTATAGCTGAAGGGATTTTGTGTTTGTACAGTGTTCACACCATTGGTACTAATTTTGATCACCTTTTGGGGGGCACCTGACATCTGGGGCAAGAAAAACTGAAGAAAATGGCGTCTGTTGCAGTATATGTACCCCTGGCGCACTGACATCAGGGATGAGGCGACAACAACCGACGTCGGACCAAGACTTTGGAAATCCGGCCGACTGCGGGACCGCCTGACGACAGGATAACCCAAGTGTGATGACTGCAGCAGGGTGAACACTCGAACATCTACATTTATGGTAGGTACAAAACTGTACTTTTCGATGGTGGGCACAGGCCTGTCACCACAACAAGGGACAGCCATTCACTTTACCCACAGCCAGGCAGACACAACGGATGCATCAGATTATGCCTGGGGGGCCTACATGGCAGGAAAATGTATTCAGGGCACATGGATGCATCTTCATATCAATCAAAAAGAGATGCTAGCTGTTCAGAATGCCCAGACAGCTTTCAAGGATCTACTTCATCCAGGACAACTACTGATAAAGACGGACAATACTACAGTCATGTGGTACATAAACAAGCAGGGAGGCACACATTCCTACCCCCTCTGCAGACAAGCCATGACTTTGTGGGACACAGCGTTGACTTATCAAGTTCACCTGCAAGCACAATTCCTGCCAGTAAAAATAAATACTCTGGCAGACGAACGAAGCAGAAACCTCATGGATCCCCACGAGTGGAAACTGGATCCACAAGTCTTCAGCATGATAACAAGGAAATGAGGATGCCCAGACATAGATCTATTTGCCTCTCCTCACAACTGCCAGCTACAGAGATTCTGCACAAGGTCTTATCACAAGCAAGCATGGAAAGTGGATGCCTTTAGCCTGTAGCCATTCAGAACACTCCTCTCTCCAAAGCTGTGATGGATGTTATTTTGGAGGCCAGGAGGCCCAGTACCAGAAAATCTTATGCAGAAAAATGGAAGAGATTCTGTGCTTGGAACCAGGCACAAGGAATTGACACATTTGTACCAAATATTCCTCAGATTTTACAATGCTTAACTGAGATTCTGGACAAAGGCCTATCCTTTTCATCAATTAAGATCCATGCCTCAGCTATTTCAGCCCATTACAATACGGAACCACCAATCTTTTCTCATCCTTTAATAAGGCAGTACCTCAGAAGGGCCAAAAACATAAGACCTCCAAGGAGAGCACCAATACCTGCATGGGACCTCAATTATGTCTTGGAAAAACTCACACTGCCTCCTTTTGAGGCAGCCTCAACAGCTGATATAAAATTCATATCCTGGAAAACAGCTCTGCTCCTAGCAATAACCTCTGCAAGACGAGTCTCTGAGTTACAGGCACTCATGGATGTGGAACCTTTCATCATTTTCCATCCAGACAGGGTTTCTCTGAGGACGAACCCGACATTTTATGCCTAAGGTGGTGTCCAGTGTGGCCCTTAACCAAACCCTTCACTTGCCTACCTTTTATCCAAACCCACAGAACAAAGGTGAGAGACTTCTGCATTCTTTGGACATACACAGACAGCTACGCTTCTACTTGGACAGAACTAAAGCTTTCAGAAAGACTGAGCAACTTTTAGTGGTATATGCTGCAGGATCACAAGGAAAGGCTATCTCAAAACAGACCATTTCAAAATGGATAGGCCATTGCATTCGTTTCTGCTGCTCACAGCATGGCAAATCAGTGCCTAAGGGCAGCCACTTCAGCAGCCTTCCTCAGAGGAGTACCAACCAAAGACATCTTAGAGGCTTTAACGTGGAGTTCAGTGCACACTTTTATAAAGCACTACCACCTACCTCTCTACTCTAAATCCAGAGCAGGCTTTGCCACTGCAGTTCTGCAGGGCCTCATAGCCTCTCCTAATCCTATTTAGCCCAGCCATCCTTCCTCAGCTTTGGGATTCAACCCAAAAGTAATGACTGCAACAGTGAAACACGATGATTATAGTACAATTGTGTACCTACTATAAATGTAGATGTTCGAGTGTATTCACTGTTGCAGTCCAGGTTACCCTCCCCCCATCCCCCTTTTTTTGCTGGGTCTTATCTGTACTTCTCTATTCTATACATGGTGTATTTGCTTGTAGATGAAGGATATGTTTACTTTAGTGCATGCATGTTTATTAGCATAAATTTTTTTAGCCTACCCTTTTTGGGGGCACCTGACATCTGGGGCAAGAAAAACTGAAGAAAATTGCGTTGGCTGTATCTTTATACCCCTGGTGCACTGACGTCAGGGAAGAGGTGACAGCAACTGACGCCGGACCAAGACTTTGGAATTCAGGCCGACTGTGGGTAGCCTGCCAGCAGGATAACCCAAGAGAAAGGACTGCAACAGTGAATACACTCGAACATCTACATTTATGGTAGGTACACAACTGTACTATGTCTGTACCTTGGATGGGTCCGGAGCCACTGTGCAGGCACTGGCTTCTGAGGGTGTATTCAGGCCTCCTGACTTGCATATTAAACCAAACCCTTCTTCTTCTTAGTGTACACTAAACC